>NC_045030.1:99850742-99853286 GCF_008632895.1 Mastomys coucha
GTGTGTGTTTCCCTGAGGGATCTAGTTTCTCTCTCATTTCCCTAGAGTTAGTAAGGTCTTGCCCATTCTGGTCTCAGTCTCACCTCAAGGAACACTGCAAGGAATTAGACAGGGCTTTCTGGGTGTGGAGGTGAAGGGGTAAATCAAGAGTGTGGAAAAATACCTATAATCTGTCAGGCGAGTACTTTACCTACAGTCTCATTTACTTCTCACAGGAAGCCGGGTCACTGTCATGTTTAGATGAGGAGCTAAGGCCTAGATGTGTTAAAAGGTTTGTCTGAGGCTACTCAGATGAAGCAGAGCTGGATTTTGGACCTAGAACTGTGCATTCCAAGCCTAGCTACTTCAAGGCCTAAGGTTGGAAGAAGGTCCTCAGTTCCTGCCGAAAAGGAATGCCTTCCAAGTGGGGAGAACCCTGGTGGGGGATGAGAACTGCATCCTAGGACCAGCATCCTAGGCGCATCCTAGGACCAGCTGAACACCCAGCCTGAGCAGGCAGCAGGTTCTAAGTAGACTGGGGAGGGTTGGAGGGGCCAGGCTGGGCTGACAGAGAAGCAGATTGTTCTCCACTCTGCCCTGAGTGCTTCCATCCACTAATAGTGTTGGGGTAAGAGTGGTGGGTTAGGCAGAGTTCAAAGGTCACAACATAGCCATTCATAGGCAAGAACTCTGGGTTGCCTGGAGGCCTCACATTTCCATCTTGGCAATAGAGAGATTGTATTAGCTAATGGCCAAGATCCATGGCAGTTGCTGCCAGTGAATGGGTGTGTGTGTGTGTCAGCCTCGGCAGGGAAGAAGCATTGTGGCCTCATCAGTAGGAGAGCTTTGCCCACAGAACATGACTTGGGGTAAGAGTGAGAGCAAATATATGCTTGGAAGGTGGATCAATTGCTGGCACAAAAATAGCTCCATTGGGCTGGCCTGGGATCTGAGCCCTGCCTCTGGCTGCCTCATTCACAAAAGAAGTGTAGAGGAGAAGAAGCAAGCAAGCTGCAGGCTGGGATTGTGGGAAACAGGCCTTTGAAAATAGGAGCACCACTCAGGGAGGTACAAGAAGGCAAGAAAGAGCTAGAAACACAACACTGTTAGTTGTCCTGAGAAGACGAGCAAAAAGGGAGAATTTATTTTCAAGCAAAAGACTCAGTTCAGAATTCCATCAAGGCACGAGGTGCTGGAGTTTCTTCACAAGACTGCTAAGCCAGGTATAGTGGCGATACATGCCTCTATTTCCTGGCAGTCAGGAGACAGAAGCAGGGCAATCATCACATGTTCAAGACCAGCCAGGGCTACACATACATGGTAAATTCTAAGCCAACCAGAGTTAGTAAAACCCCAGAAAAAAAAAAAAAGCAGGCCAATAATTCTGCTTGCTGTGCCACCCTGAACAAATCTTTTTTTTTAACACCCTCTCTCCACAGTGTCCCCATCAGCACAGTAAGTTTGGATCTAAGTGCCCTTTAAGAAACCTGGCAGTGTTTGTGTTCTAGAATCTTCTATAAGAGTGCTCTGAGTTCCAGCCATTTGAGTTTGTGCCTCCGACACTGACAGTTGTTTTTCTTTACTAATGGACTGTGGGAGTCAGAGTAACCTTGGAGACAGGCACTGAAGGCACCCTGGAAGCCAAGGCCTGCAGCTTATTGTTCTGGCCTGGATGCTTGCTTTGAGTGGTACCCTCCTTAATTCCCTGCTTTCTCTCTCCCTACCTCTATTGTACCTCCCCACCTGGTTTCCAGAGACCTCTTTTCTCTGCCTGGAACATAGGTATATCCCTCCTGTATCTAGTACCTTTACAGAAGTGACTTGGCAGACTTGTAATGTAGCTCCCCTACCTCTTTGCTGAACAGTTCCTTTTGTGTTTCCTCTCAGTGCTGGCCATTGAACCCAGGGCCCCAGGAATGCTAAACAAGTACTCTCCCATATGCCCTCTTTGCATTTTTATTCCGAGACAGGATTTTGCTGTTTCTGAGGTTGGCCTTGGACTTATTCTATAGCTCAGGTAGACTAGACTTTGAATTTCAGATCCTCTTGCCTCAGTCTCCCTAGCAGCTGAGGTTACAGGCCTATGCCAGCCTTTCCCTTTTGATCTTAACTGAAATGACACACGCACCCCTTCTAAGACATCTTCCTTGGCCGTTAGTCTAGGTCTAGTGATACCCATTCTGGTCGGTTTATAACACCCATCACAATGGTAGAAATGCATGCCATGTAAATATCTCTGTCTCCTTTCTAAATTAGCTATGTGAAGACCATGGCTTTGTGTACCTCGTTTCACAGCTGGTGACCAGCAATCAGGACATTTTCAACCAACAAAGATCTCTTGCAAAGACAATCTGTAGTAGCTGTTTTGTATTGTAGACCTACTTGGGGGCAGGGTGAGATACAGACAGCATCTCACTTGCTCCTTGGAGAACGGCCTCCATTTCTGATTTTGTAGGTATAGAGACAGAGAGGTGACAGGTTTTGTCCTGCCAAGAGATCTTTGTCCCAAGCTAGTGTGGAGTCAGGCTTGACAGCAGGTTTGCCTGCTTTGCTTTGCATCGTGCC
>NC_045030.1:99853559-99872306 GCF_008632895.1 Mastomys coucha
CTCCCCCCCCCCACCTCAGCTTCAGAGCTTCTTGAGAGCAGGGTCCATGGCGAGCATTGCTTATCATTGCATGGCTCTGGGCTCGATGAGTATTACTTAAATGAACAAAAATGAATACGTGACCATCCACGCATATGGGCTTTTAAAAGCTTTCATCGCAAACAAGGCACCTGGCAGCCTGTATTGGCTAAGGGAGGGGGATCTTGAGGATGCAGTGCTTCTCGGCTCACCTCTGCTGAGTGGCGTGGGTGGCCACCCCCACCCTTTTCTTTCCCCCGTTGCCTAGAGAAGCTCTTTAGAAAACAGGCAAAGGCCTACGTGGCCAGGGCGGTTGGCAGGAGGGGGGGATGCAAGAGATGGCGTGACACCCTCCATATACGCATTCACTATCTTTTCCTGATAGAAGGAAGTCATCTCAAATGGCCAGCTTTTGCTTTGAGGATTATTCAAAGCAACTGGGCTTCTGCACAATTCGAATGTTCAGATGACCATCTTGAAACTTGGTCTCTTCCCCTCTCCATTCCCATGACAACAACAGTAATCTAGCTCTCCACCATCTTCCACCTGAGCAGGTCCAACAGTAACCTCCCTGCCCCCACTCTTGTCCACTTCCTTTCCTCCCTCCTCCTTTTTGCTGCAGTTTTTCCATGGCACAGACAAAACAATGGTACCACACAGAAATCCTCCAATGTTATTCCCAGTCAGAGACACAGGGGAGGTAGGTGCAGACATACTTTTCGTGGCATAGAATATAAGTCACCAAAGCCCCAGAGGGGGAACAGGCTGACTCCTCACGCATTTGGTTAGTCTTTCCTGTTTTTTTTTAATTTTTATTTATTTATTTATTTATTTTGCCATACATGTTTAACTCTGGACCACACACCAAGCTCCTGAGCCTCAAGCTCACAAGGATGGGACCATGATGAGTTTCCACCTTAGTGGAAGGGACCAAATAAAAGACCTAGCACCACGATCTACAGTTTTCAGGGCACTGTAGTAATGTAGAGGACAGTCTGCTGATTTGAATCAGAAGACCATCACAGATGAGTAACTGGAGCTAGGCATCCTATAAGAAGTCTTTGATATGGCAGGCATGGTGATGAAAACCTGTAATCCCAGCACTTTACAGACCAGGAGGTAAAAGCAGGAGGATCCCAAATCCAAGCTAGCCTGGGCTACATATCCAGATTCCCATCTCAAAAAAAAAAAAATGAAGGGGGTAGTGGTTCCCAAATATTTACTAGAAGAAGGAAATCTGGAGTGCTGTGGAATTAAAGTATAGGTCATAGGGACCTCATAGAATAGGGAAGAAGGCCAGAGAACAGGCTGGAAAGAGGGCCAAGGCAGCTGTTGGGGAGGGCTTGGGAAGATCAGGAGAAGTTCACAAGGATGCTGGTGAAGACGTGGACATGTGTGTTTCCTCTATTCTATGACTCGCTCGAGATTTAAAGTCCAAGGGGAGTGTCTGGTAACTGCCAAAGCTTGCCTTCTGGTCAGATTGGGCTGGGGACAGGAAGGCCATTGTCCCTTCAGCTTTGTGCTGGGAAGCACACATGGAATTACTGTGTCACCAACTTCATGCCCAATGAGGCAGAGGCTATTCGCTGAAATGAAACAGAAACCTGAGGAAGGAGTAGGAATGAGATCGGCCCAGCCATGACCTAGCAGAGCAGCATTCCCTACTAGACGGTAGGGGAAAAGGAGGAGGAAGGCATTGTAGTGAAGGTAGCAAGCAGATCAGGGCAGAGCTTGGTTGCCTGGGCCTGGATGCTAGGCTGCACTGCATGGCTGGAGCAGAAGGGCAGAAGGGAAAGTGCTCTACATGGACCAGGAATAAAAAGGGACTGTGGCATGGGAGTCAGGCTGTGCGGGATGGGGGGTGGGGTGAGAAATCGCAGATGTATCAGCAGAGAGCCAATGAGATGGCTGGGTGGGTTAAAATGGCTGCCCCCAAGCCTGATGACCTGAGTTCAGTTTCCATGGTGGAAGTGGAGAATCTACTCCCACGAATTATCTTTTGACCTCTACAACTGTGCTATGGCACACAACTGCTTTCATAAATAAATAGATAAAGACATGCAGTAACTCATTTTTAAAAAGACGGAATCAAAGCTGGGCATGGTGGTACATACATCTAATCCTAGTGCTTGAGAGGCTGGGGTTAAACTGCACTATACAGCAAATTCCAGTCTAGGCTGCAGGATGATGAGATCTTGTCTCAAAAACAAAAACAAATCAACAAGTCTAGAGTCAGGCCCAGTGGCATAGGCCTGTAATAGCGCCTAGTCAGGAAGCTGAATCAAGAGGATCACAAGTCTAGAGCCTTCCTGTATAACTTGATGAAATACTGACGCAAAATAAGAAAATGCAAATACAGGCTGGGAATATAGCTCAAGGTTAGAATGCCTGCTTTGCAGATGAGCTCAACAAGGAATGGCTTTCCACCACTGTTCACAGAGCATGACTCAAAAGCAATTCAGGACCTAGAATCCTTGGCCATGTGAAGGTGAGTAAGACCTAGGAGGGAAGAGAACACTCTCCACACCCACACATTCAATAGCAAGCGTCAGAGGCCTGGGTAGGAGTGGGGAGGGGCACCAACCCTCCATGAGCCCTCGCATAGTCTGCTACTGGAACATCAGCGGATACTCTGGTGAGCAATCTGGGAATTCATGTATATATGTATACTTTGACAAGTTGATCTCCAGGAATTTAATCCCAAGGAAGGAATTTGACAACTGTGTATAAGCAGACAGATATACAAGGACATACGCATTGTTTGAAAGAGAGAGAGAGAGACCCAAAAATGGCTTCAACATTAGGAGGCCAGGGCCTGGCCTGCATGCCGGGCTTGCCCTGCAACAATTAGGGCAGGACAAGAGTAAGTATAGGTACCCAGGGGAGAAGGTAACTCTACCCCTCTCTCTCTCTCTCTCTCTCTCTTTTTTGTCAAGTGTGGAGTTTTGTTAATTACACTGAAGCAGGCACATTAATTCCTCAAGATAAGCACACACTTTTCTGGGTCTCTGAGAGTACATCTGCGAAGGTCGTAGCTCCCGTTGAAGATTTTATCTGAGGAGAGGAGAGAGCTGTAACAGAGGAGGGTAGGGAGAAGTCAGAGGGAGGCAAGTTGTTTTCCGCTTATACAGCTCAACCTGTTCCCTGAAAAGTTACAAAAAACAGCCATGAGTGAGCTCCCGGGGAGTTCTGCCGAGGAGGAAGTGGGCCTTTACTTAAAACTTTAAACACTTCTGCATTGTCTGAATGTTTTAGACTCCAAAGTGCTAGATCACAGAAGTCAAAAGTCAATCCAAACAATGAAGATACTTGCATTTGCGAAAAGGATAGAGACCCCATAGGATAAGCTAGCCTGACCAGGGAGCCTCCCCCAGCAGGGCATCCAAAGTCAGCCCGGCTGATGTCTTGGAGCAGTCTCTCACTACTGACCTGCATATTACTGACGCAGATCATGCTAGATAACTCTGGCTTCTGTCTAGCTGGTGGTAGCACATCCCTGCTCTAAGTTGTGACAACCTTCCATGTCTCCAGACACTACCAGATGTCTCTTAAGGGTCACAGGCACACCTGCTTCAATATGCAGGCGGCTTCATTAAGGCCCTTGCCTCATGGCTCTCTACCAACAGCCTTCTGTAGCTCCACTGCTCTGGGAGACAGGAGATAAGCTTCCCTAGCCAATCCTCTGCCACCTGCTAGGTGTGTGCCTGTGGGCCTTTGGAACCTCAACTTTCCTCACCTCTAAAATGGGATTCATAAGATTCACGGTTCAAGGATAGCCAGATTCTCATCTTCTCCTGATCTCATCTTGGATCTTTCCCAAAGGCTTTAAAAAGTCTTTGTGAAGCCAACACAGCAGCCACCTCGCTGGACCTCACTTCCTGCCCAGCTGCTACCCTCTCTCCATTCAACTCAATCCATCTTGGGCTGGATACATGGTTCCTTCCCCCAAACCCATGATAGTCTTCTGTTACTGTTCATAGCAAAGGACCCCTGTCACTTTTCAGTACCCAAACTATAAGCCTGGCAGATGTTCTCAGTAGCGCCTACATTCCCAACCCCTTAAGCAAGCTCATTCGTTTTACCTCCTAAGTGACTTCGGTTTTCAAAAGTATTTCTATGGGAGGCAGATTTCTGTGAATTCTAGGGCAGCCTGGTCTAAATAGCGAGTTCATGGACAGCAAGGGCTATCTAGTGAGACTTTGTCTTAAAAACAAGAACCACCACTTCAACAAAACGTTTGAGGTACAGCTTGTTGGCGAGCATTTGTTTAGCATGAACAAAGCTCTGCACTCCACCCGGAACACACAAAAACTGGGTATGTGTTTTTAACTAGGCAACGCATTATTTATAAGCAGGTAATATATTTGAAACTCAGAAATACATTGCAGGATTTGGTGAGGAATCTCAGTGCAATTCCGTCAACTTCCACATCTGTCCCTCCCCCCTGCACACGTAGGATGATGACTGCTATGCTTTCAGACTGGCTAGCCGTCAGTGCCTTCCTTATGGGAAGTAGACACTGTACGTTCTCCTTTCCCTTACCCTCCCATGAAACAAACAATAGCGAATACGCTGCTGTGTACCTTGTTCTTCCCCCTAACAATGTACCTTGTCAATCTCTCTGCTCGGTACACAGAAAGCTTCATCAGTCTGTTTTTATACATACTATTCTCCTGGGTACAGCTTGCCTTGCTTATTTTGCTGGAGTATTTACCAGCACCAGCTTTAGGTAGCCTTTTGTGATTACAAACCATATAGAAATATATGCTTTTCTTGTGATGCTGGGGATAGAACTCAGGGCCTCATGCATACTAAGCTAGTGTTCTTACCACTGACCATTGCTCCACATCCCCAGCCTGGTCTAAACATATTTTAAGTCTATCTGTTTTGGTTTCTTTTGTGTCTACTCTAAGGCAAGAGTAGACACTATCCTTACTGGACCCAGCAGAATAGCCTCCTAAATTTGCTGTTCAAATCTTCACTTGTCTGAATGGTGTTTTCAGAACACAGCTGTAAATCTCAGATGAGGAGGTACAAACCTGCAATCCTAGCACTTAAGGGGCTAACGCAGGATTGCAGGTTTGAGGCCAGCCTGAGCTACATAGCAGGGAAAATTTTATTATTATTATTTTTAAAATAGCTATCATAGGCTGGAGCGATGGCTTAGCCATTAAAGGCTAGGCTCACAACCCCAAATTACCATCAAAGCACAACTGTGAGCATTGTCGTTGTGCTGCTGAATCCCTAACCTGACACTCCTGTGATTTGGAGTAGCCAGAAAACCCCTTAGGCCTGTGAAACCGGTTGTAGAGACCTATCTCCCCTTCCTCTCCCTGCTTCCTCCTCTCTTCCACCCTTACCATAGCACTCTTGCTGACTCCCTTGGGGCTCTTCTTTTGCATGTGTTGTTCCTGCCCTGCTCGGTTCAGCACATCCACTTCAGACCTCAGCTTCCTCATCAGGTCGAGAGCCTTTCCTGACCTCCCTCCTGGGCCAAAGCTCTGAAGACTTTTAAGTTCTCCCAAGTGCACCATGCCTCTTCACCATAACCCTAGGGTGAGCTACAATGTCACACTTCCTTCAATAATGGATTGATTCATGGGTCACTCCACTACCCTATGGAAACTGTGAGGTCCGAGGGCAGGGCCATTCCCGTCCTTGTTTACCCACCAAGGCCCTGAATGTAAGGAAACTGTTAAGTGAATCAACTGAAGATGAAACCATCTCCTGGCCCCAGCAAAGACCCATGGCATAGTGGGTGCCCAGCGAATGCTGTGCTCCTTCCTTGCTTTCACTCAGTGGCGCACTCTGGAGCCTGATTGCCTAACATACACATTCAAGTGGGCTTGTTCTGCAATCACCAGGCCTGCAGCTTCTGCCTGGGGCCTCCTACTCCTTCATGTGACTCATTTGAAGGTTGCTCACCCTTTACTGGAATCCCCCTCTTTTGTTTTGGTCTGATGCCCCAGGAGTCTCTACCCTCAACTACTTCCTCTCTACCTTTTTTTTTTTCCTCTGCCCACTCATGAAATTCTGCAACTGGTGTCCCCAGGTCTCTTTCAGGTGCCTTGTCTTTCTTGCATAAAACTGCTCTCTGGTCTTCTCATCTATGCTGGAAGCTTCTGCCAGCACATATGCACAACTGAATCTCATTTCCAGGTTTCTATAATTCACCTCAGGTTCCCTAGTACATGTAATATAATGTAACGAGAATGAATGTAAACAGAACCAGAGAGCAAAAATCCTGTCTGGGTTTGCTTACAATGTCCTGTTTCCCCAAGCTGTGTTTGCCATCAGTACTGGTGCAACTCCTATTGTCAAATGCATGAATGGGATGGTCCCAAGGTAGAATGTGGATAGCTTCCTTCTGCAAATAGACTTTCCTCTCAGCAGGGAAATAGGGCAGGGAAAAGGCTGGAACCTGGGTGCCATGGCCTGTCTTTTCTTATGCAAGACCAGGCAGACACTTCCTAGCCAGAGTAAGAGGGAAAGTCCAAACACAATCTGCACCCAGGAGTCAGCAGCTCCAAGTCAGCACACTTCAGGTCCTTTGTAGAAACTATTAGGCAGCCCCCAGGGGGAAAGTAGCCCCCACTCATGGGAACATCCTTGAGCATGTCATGTTCAGCCTTGTCGCCTCAAAGGGGAAATGGCTGTCCTGATCTATAGTAGTTTTGCCAGAGACAAAGGGCACGAGGTAGATACCATCTGGATGGAGACCAACTTGCTCCCAGAGCCAGGGCCTTGCTAGCCAAGGCCAAAGTAGAGGAAGGCCCATTTGGAGATGTAGAGGGATTCTGCTGTTGTCCCTGCCACATTGCTTGAGGCATAGCCTTCTATTGCAGGCCAATCTAAATGAAGGACAAAGTTCTCTCCTGTTTGCCACGAGGAGTGGCATAAAAGAACAGAGTTTTCTCGGTCATAGCTGAGCAGGCCCCAGATCTACCCATCTTATGATTCTCATGGAGAAAACAAAGCTCTGTTCAAGGCCGAGAATGTCCTGTATATGTTCATCCCCACACTTTGAATCCCAGGACCTCAAGCTTACCATTTGACTGGTAACCTCAGGCTGCTTGGCCTTCCAGAGGTCACGGTTTGTGTTTCTGAGGTCAGAGAGAGTCCACAAGTTTAGAGAAAGATACACAAAGATGCAGTATGAAAAATGGAGGCAAGGGAGCCAAAGAGAGCAGTGGGGGAGGAATAGGCAGGCTGAGGGTAGGATCTTCAACTGTGGTCAGGGAAGGCCTCCTTGCTGAGGGCCCATTAGAGCAGAATGTGAAAGTGATGAGGGAGGGGAGAACAGTGCTCTATGCTACATGATGAGGATGTCCCAGAGTGGGCCTTGCCCATTATATTATCTTTTCCAGGATTGCGGCCCCCAGGCATCATGGGAAGCTCTTCTTTGAAATTTGACCTGACCACAGGGCCAGGAAAAAAAAATACATCTTTTGAAAGTAGGTCTGGGAAGAGAACTGAAAATCCATAACAGCCTGGGTCAGGTACTAACAAGAATGACCTTAGTAATAGTTGCATTTAATCTGCCGTAGGGCATATGCCAGATAGTATTTGTAATATATTCCTAAGGTATGGCAGTCCATCCTCAGAATGAACCTGAGTGCTGGATACAATTCTTTGTTTAATAAAATATTTATTTATTTATTTAGAGTGTGTGTGCATGTGTATGTGTGTGTGTGTGTCTGTGTGTGTGTGTGTCTGTGTGTATCTGCGTGTTTATGTGTGCACATAAGTCCTGGTACCCATAGGCTTGAGTGTCAGGTCCCCAAGAGTTAGATTGCTGTAAGTTATCTGACACAGATATTCAGAGTTGAACTCAGATCCTTTGGAGGAACAGTACATGTTCTTAACTGTTGAGCTATCTCTCGCTGGTCAGCTGCTAGATGCTATTCATGAGAAAACGGAGGCTCAGAGTAGTTACAGAACTTGCCCAAGGTCAACAAACAGCAGCTAGGCTTTGATCCTTTTAGGAACAGGAGCAGACTGTACTAATGTGGTCAGAACAGTGGACAGGAGTCAGGGAGCCACACGAGACTATAACTTGGCTTTGCAGCTGTTGTCAGAAGAGCCAGGAAGTTCAGATTCAATTGAAAGTGATGAATAGAGGGGTATGGCACAAGTCTAAAATCCTAACACTCAGGAGCTGGAAGGAAGAGGATGGCAGATTTAAGCCAAGCTGACTTACATTAACTTCATCTATTTCAAAATAAAGTCATATGTAGCATGGCACCTGACCTGAGTGGAAGAGAGGATTTGATTTGCTATTTCCATAGGAAAGGATGGAAGATGGCTGCCATCTCCCCTGGACTGTGAGCTCCAGGAATTCACATCCCACCCTTGGTTGATTTGATGCTCTATCACCAGGGCCTAGTACATAGGAGGTGACCGAAAAACAGTAAGTCAAATGAGCAAATACAACAAGCAGTGTTCTTTCTACTGTCATTTACCAAGACTGTCCCTGCTAGGGACATTACAATCTTTTCAAGGCACCAGAGAGTCCGAATGTCTCCCTCATTAAGAAGGTAAGGCATGAAGTTCAAGGGAGTATTTGCCAAGGTAGAGCTTGGAGCTTCTGCTTGGGGCAGTAATGACAGGGACCTTGGAGCTTCTGCCTGGGGCAGTAATGGCCAAGACCCAGAATAGCCATCCTAGTTGAACATGCTGTTAAATCCTTGATATCTGCTTCCTGTCTCATCTTTTCCCCCAGGGGTTATTCTTCTCTACCCTAGATAACAGAATAGAAGTGTCACGACACTAGAGTTCACTGTATTATAAATTCTGAAGCTTGCAGGGCTTTGCCAAGGTGGGCCAGCTGTTTCGTGTGCTCTCTGGCTAGGACTCAATCAGAAGTTCCTTCATGCTGGTATAGTGGGACACTCCTGTAACTTCCAGTACTCGAGAAGCTGAGGCAGGAGGACCACAAGGTGCAGGCCAGCCTGGGCTACATAAGGAAGCCATGGCTAAAACCAATAAAGAACCAGAAAGAAAGAAGCCCTCTTCCCATTGTGTCCTGCCTGCCCAGCCCTTCCCCAGTTCCGTCCTGTGAGCCTCTCCCTGGAAGCTCAGTGTGTGTGGGGGGGGGGGGGGGGGGGGAGGGGGCTGATTCTTCAGCTTCTCTGAAAGTGAAGACTCCAGTCCAGTTCCTCTCTGCCTCCCCTCAGAGTTGGAGGGCTGGGCTGGCAAGGTAGAAAAGTGGAGAAACAGATCCTGCCTCCTGTGTTTGCCACCTCAGAGAGCAAGACTGGCTTTTCTGAGCAGAAAGGGTCCTGCTCTATAAACTGGGTGTGAGCCATCCCATAGGGTGCTTTTGAGGAACAAGTAAAATCACTGTGTATGTTTGATGCCAATGGAGGGCTTTATCCCACACCAGCCAGGAGCCAGAGAGGGGTCAGGATGTTCCACTCACACAGCACATTGTCAGGCCTTTCTAGCGCCCTTCTGTCTATTCTAGCTTTAGCCTGGTAGGGAGAATTATTGTCCCTGTCAGACTCAAAAATCATATGCCAACCAAAGGCAGGTAGTACCGCTATAAGTCACAAGGGCAAACATTCCGAATTGAAAGAATGTGATCCTCAAGTGTGTGGAGAGCCCCTTGACCTCCCAAGATCACACTCCTCTGCCTTTGCGAGTCTGATCTTAGGATGATAGGTCACAGTCTTACCAAGGGCTGGTTCTGCTAATCACTTCTTCCAAAGCAAGACTCCATGGTACAGTGTACAGTGAGGCTGGCCTCAGAGGCACACTGTGTTGTGAGCCCCTCCCTAGTCTCCTAACCCCGAGGCGACAGCAGTAAAGAAAGAAACATGGTTGTTACATCTTGGAAGAAGGAAAGTGAAGTACAGTCACAGCAAGGGTTGGGACATGAGCGAGATTTGCAGGAATGCAGGATGGTACCTCTCTGAACTATGAAAACTATGTCCTTGACCATCGTTAGAAACTACTTATTGAACAAACCACAACACAATTCTCTGTCATCCTGTCCCATCATTTCTTCTTCTACGCAGGCATGGTCCTGACTCATGCTGTCAACTGGTTGCTTTGTACAGAACGGGTCTCTTCCTGCTGTTGCTTATACAGCTTATTCTTTGCGTTATTTGCTCTCCCTAGAGTCTACAAAGCATCTAGATATAGACTGACTTTTTATTTCTTCTACTCAGTTCTTAGAGTGCTCTTTCTGAGAGACCACATCTTTCTGCTCTGGAAAGATGGCAGCTATTATCTTATGACAATTGCCTTCTTCCTGTTGTATGTTTAGAACTTTGCTTAGACTGCTAGCTCTTGATGCCAGCCTTCATACCTCTTGACTCTTCAGAGTTTGTCTCTATGCTGTTGTGAACTCATTTAATGCTATCATCTACTTTACTGATTTTCTGTGTGACTCTGCCTAATTTAGAGCTATCCCATTTAGTGAGGTTCCCCCTTCCTTTATTTTCCTTCTCTTTGGTGGTAGGAATGAAACCCAAGCAAGGTATGCCCAAGCAAGCACATTACCACTCAGCTATATTTATAGCTTCAGGTTTTATAAAAGACTTTCTTTTCTTATTTCTCTTTCTAGTTTTGAGCAGCTACATCCCATCCATTTAAGGGATATATATATATATATATATTTTTTTTTTTTTTTAACTCATCTCTCTGTATGTCCTACACATGCTTACTTCCAAAGTCTCCTAGCTTAGTCTCCAAAACATCATCTGGAACAAAACAAGATGGCTTGTCTTAGGTCAAGCAACAGGCAAGCAGCAGGGCCAGTATTTAATTCCATAGAGGTACTGTGCTGCAAGCATCCTCAGTGACCTCTCATTTAGAAATAAGATGAGGAGTGCTACTGCTCAAATAGCCCCTGGCTGGCCCTCAGAGGCCAAGCCAGTATTTATGACATTAGAATACAGGTGGCTCTGAAGTGCCTGACCCCAGCATGCTATGGCCCCATGGATGTGGAGCAAATTCTCATGGGCAAGGCTCTGGGAAGGCCAATGATCTCCCTTCTCGGGTACTACAAGCTGAGCACAGCCCATTTTCCTCCACAGTTTTCTATGGACTCTTCTAACTGGTGAAAGCTTGGGAGGGCCTCTTACTTTGCTTGACTTTCTCATCTGTGCATTTTGATGATACCACCTTGCCCCATAGGGATGGCAGGGACAGTCACTAAAACAACTCATGGAAGGAGCTGGGCTTCCAGAACTGGGAACAGGAAGATGATAGCCTAGAATGTGGCTTCTTAAACACCTTTTATACAATTCACCAGATCTTTCTGCTTGAGAAATTTTTATCTGATGCTCAGCATAGAGATATATAAACTAGGTACCTTTCTGGGTCTCAGTTTCCATGTCTATGAAGTGGACATAATAAGATATGTCTTAAAGAGGCACTGTTAAAGTAAAAGAAAGTATGCTTAGCCAGGCAATGGTGGAGTGCACCTTTAATTCCAGTACTGGGGAGGCAGAAGCAAACAGATCTTTGTTAGTTCAAGCTCAGCCAGGTCTACAGAGTGAGTTCCAGGATAGCCAGGGCTATACAGAGAAACAAACAAAAGGAAGGAAGGAAGGAAAGAAAGAAGGAAGGAAGGATGTTTAGCATGTAAAAACAATTTGAATATAGCCTATTTCCAACCACACAGGTAAAAGATTACTCACTGGAACCTGTCCAGCCAATCAGACAGAGTGTCATGGTCTTGACTTGGGCATTCAGAGTTCTTAAAGCAAGTGACCCAATCTGCCCAAGCCACTTGTTTCATGCACCTTCTATGTTACTGTTCCCTTCCACTCTGCACCACAGAGCCAGAGCTCTGGCTTCTGTACACACCTTTTCAGTCTCCACAGCCTCTGAAGGAGCCCTACAGAACCTGGCGCCTGGGTTGACTGTCCCAGCATACACCTGAGAGCCTCCCCATGTATTCCTGGAGCCCTTTGCAAATGTGATCCTGGCACCTGCTCTTAGAATATGTCACACCCTGGGGGGTGGGGATTGGAAGGATGAGGTCAAGAGTGAGGTTGCTTCTGGGGTCTCTGGACGTTGCCTGTCTGGGCCTGCAGTCTACAAAAAGATCTCTCAAAGCTACTACCGAGGCTTGGAGGAAGACTGGGAGAAGCAAGAACTGGCTTTTCCTCTGTAGGCACAGCAGCCTGCTTTTATTGTGGGAGTTCTTTACAGTTTGGGCTTATCTTAGGAATTCCTAAGAGTATCCTAACACTTCAAGGTCATGAGCTCAGTTACCCTTTTTATCCTTTAGTTCCCCTATCTAGAGACAAGGAGATGGGGAGACTAATCATAGTCTTGCCCAGCCTAGGGTGGAAGCTGGGATCAATAGGGTCTTCTTATGGTGCCTAGTGAGATTTTTTTAATGTTAGTTTAGTGAAAGGGACTTGGTACTAGTAAGCAGAGACAGAGTTGGAGTTCTGAATTCCCACTGTAGTCCCCAGAGAGGGAAGCCCTGGGAGGTAAGGGAGACAGACCTCTTACTAGGGCATCTTAGTTTGGGATATGATTGGAAAATGGCCTCATTCTTGGGACTTCACCCATGAGGCCATGTCACTGTATTGCACAGGTCAAAGCGGCCCAGCACAAGCCTCCATTTGTTGCTGGCCATGGTTTTTTGTGCCATGACTTTCTCTCCCGTAGTAGAGAACTCGACCCCAGTGATCCTGAGTTCAGGGAGCAAAGAGTTGGGCTCTGGACATAGGAAACCTGTTTAGAGGAGACCTGGATACCTCAGACCTAGGATTCCTGCCTATTGAACTTCTAGATTTTTGTCTCCTAGGTCATGGGGCCAAGGACGGATGGGGCATGTCTGGCTCTGACATACAATTTGTACATCTTTCTGGTCTCATCTAGCCTAAGTCTAGCTCACCTCTGGATCTTACTTTCCCTGTTCCTGTTACCAGGATTCAGAAGCCATTGCCAGAGCATTGGAACAACTCCATTGAGCTCAATGAGACAGAGATTAGTGTCTTTACATACATTACTATTCACAAGCCACACCCTCCCAATGAAGGTTCATGAAGTAGCAGTACTAGGACACTTCCATCTCCCTTTGTCTCTTTGCATGTAGTTGGACAGAGGTCTAGAGAGGGCAAGGGATCCCTTCATGGCCATATAGCAGGACAGCAGCAGAATCCTTCTCCCTAACACAGGGACCTATCTGCAGTGATGGACCTATCTGTTAGTGATGGTGACTGGTGAGAAAAGCCGGAGGGAAAGCTACAAGAGGAACATGGGATGGGAAGTAGCCGGAAAGTCAGGATGGGCTGAGGGGTAGCCCACACTGGAGTCATTAGCCCAGCTATCCTGCTGCTTCCATTGGTGAGGCTTAGCACAAACATCCTTCCCCCTGCAGCCCTCCCTGCTGGCCAGCTGTGCAGGCTTTGGGTGGTGTGCCCCAGATGTGGGAGGCCCCAGGCTGGAAGCTGGACTTTCTCTCTAGTGACGTTGTGTGCTCTCCCAGCATCCCGAGGGCACGGGCCAGCCTCTGGCTCATCTCTGCTGTCAGGCCTGGTGAAGGACAGTCAGCATGCCTGGCTGATCAAAGGCACTCCTACCCTCTGGCTTCGGGAGTGTTGGGGCTGAAGGGGAGTATAGCGAGCCCAGATGCCATTTTGCCATGCTTTGAAGTACCACTGCATTCAAACAGGGTCTGGCTCTGGAGGGAGACCGCTCAGACACAAACTTAACAATTCTTGACCTGGTGTATGATGAGGCAGGAGAGCTGAGTTCTGCCATCTTTGACCAATCCTTTTACCTTGGTGGGCCTCAGCCTCCCTGACTAAGCCAGGAAGGCATTGAGTTTGGCTGAGTAAGAGTCATGCTGACTCTGCCATCTTGCAAAGACCCAGGGCAGGCCCAAGTCAGCCGGAGTCTGCAACTGCTAGGAGTGGGGACAAGTCATTCATTCATTCATTCATTCATTCATTCATTCATTCATCCATCTATCCATTGATGAAGTACCACTGGATCCCTTAGTCATGGAAGTAGGGCACCCTCACATGCTGCTTTACTGCCTATGAGACCTACATTTGGAACTGGCCTGCTCTTACATTACCTTGGCTCTTCTGTGGAGTTAGGATGACCATATTGGTCTTGAACTTTCACTCAGCACTGGCCATAGCCAGCAGGGGCTTGGCTGCATCTAACTCCAGCCAAATTAAGTAACAAAAGTAACTACAAAAAGCTTTCTCATGCTCACAATCTTGTTGGGTTGTCTTAAGAGAAAGGGTGGACACACACCAAGGCAAGGAAGAATGTCACAGAGCCAAGGTTCAGTAAGCCTATATAGTATGTCTGCGGCTGGACCCCTATCAGTGGATAACTGATGTTGGAAATTCTTTCTTTCCTTATGTGTATATGTTCTGGAACTGGGACCTGGGGCTTCATACATACTAAGCAAGTATTCTACAGCTGTGCTATACTGTAGCCCTAGCAACTTTTCTCATCCTCCTCCTTCCTCCCCTGTCAGTTTTTCTGAGATGACATCTCTATATATAGCTCAGGCTGGCCCCAAACTTTGTGATCCTTGCCTGAGCCTCTGAGCACTGGGATTATAGGTATACCTGACTTGGGAGTCATTTGTTAAATGCTTCCTTAAAGGAGTCTGGCTGTAGAAGCAAGGAGAGGGACCTCTGTGCACTTCTGGCCTTTTCCTCTGGAAAATAGCTCCTTCCTTGCCCCCTCTCCAGCCACTGAGGCCTAGACCTAGGCCCAAGCTAATCTTATTAAGCCCCTTGACCTTCAAATAAACCAAGAACAATGTCCCTGGACTTTCTGAATTTGCTGGTCTTAAATCAATTAAAAAAAAAACCTCAATTTTATTATTTAATTGTGTGTGTGTCTGTTTGTGTGTGTGTGTTTGTTTGTTTGTACACAAACACACATACATGTCTATGGATGCCAGAAGAGGATATTGGATTCCCTGGAGCTGAAGTTACAACCAGTTGAGAGCTACTAGTATGGGTACCAGGAATTGAACCTGAATTTGAGTCCTCTGGAAGAACAGCAAGCACTCTCTGAACTGCTGAGTCATCTTCAAATAACTTCTTTTTCTTTTGTATGTATGTCCTTCAGTGTTACAAGAGGAGAGGCCCACACAGCCATCTCCCTCTCTGCGCTCAATGGCCTTGTGTTTGGCTCTGGCCTACTTCACAGCCCTGTGTTACCTTGGGGTCAGGGATGAAAGCAGGCTACCCAAACTCTCAACCATCTGCTGAGGAGTAGTACATCCAAATCCTTGCTTGTCCCAGAAGAATCAGTCAGGGCTGAGCCAATCTGCTTATGGTCTCTAGCGCCAAAGGTCCTTGTCACAGTCTCTAAAGAGCCAGGCTGTGCAGAGGGTGGCCAGGCTTGACTTGAGAACTGCATTGGGGACTATCTGCTGCTGACCTTCTCACAGCTGCATTCCCATAGAGGACCTCTGCACCTCAACAGGGTTCACTGAATGACTACATCCTAATGGGTGTCAGGGAGAGGAGAACTCATTTTGTGAGAAAAGCGAGGCTGCCCCTGTGACTTTAGAGGTATTGTGGGACTCGCTCAAGGTTTTGTCAGTGACAGTGAATGGAGATCTACTCCAGGTGAAGACGAGGTTTATCCAGGACCAAGGCATCCCCTGTATAGCATATACACATTCACATGCATGCATGTACACTTGTGAGTGTGCACAATGCCTTTGCCTACATATATAGAGTACAGATGGGAAATCAGGCCTTGTGGAGGTAAAGAAGACCAAATTTAGGTTAGCAAGTCAGCAGGGCTAGAAGGCAGATCTATAGGTCTTTTGGCTATGTTTGAGTCAGTTTCATGCCCGTCTTTTTTTCCCTTGGAAGGTCCCCAGTAGCTGTTACTAATTGTGGACCTCTCTTTAGTTCTCAAACATTGGACACAGGGTCTGGCCTCTTGCAGAAGTCCTCACTCACTGTTCACAGCACAGTCACCTCCTCATGCTTGGCCCACATCCTTCTCTTTCAATAGCATGTGTGAAGAAACTGTTGGGCCAGAAAGATTCCATGGAAAGAGTTGGAGGCAAGCAGGGTAGCTCAGGCTGGGGGCGGGGCAGGGGCAGCTAGCTCTTCCATCATAGCCCCAGAACTGAGAACTACAAAGACCCTGAGGGTGGTGAGAAGGAAGTGAAATGAAGCTGACTTGCTAAGTAGCCTGCCCTTGGCCCCCCTCATCTGCCTGCCTGGCTAAAGAGGCGAGGCCCTGAGGAATGATAATAACCATTCCTCCCGTCTGGATGGGCCCTTCACACACCACTAACTGCCTTCCCACCCAGCCTCCTCTTGTCTCTCCCACACACAAGCACAAGTGGTAGGAAATGATCCCTTTGGCCAGATGGCAGCTCAGAGAGCACAAGGAAACCTGCCTGAGGCTGCATAGCATCACATTGGTGGTGACATTAACCTGAGACCCAGGGTACCACATCATATGCTTATATACCCTTTAGATTCCTGTGGTGCTTAAAGACTCAGGACTAGGTCTGGATTTCTTTTCCAGCTAGGAGACAAACTGCTTAGAGTCTCTAAACTGGTAGGGACCCTAGTGGAAACGGTTGCAGATGGAGGGAGGGCACCAAGGGCGGATATAACAAAAAAGACCAAATCTATGCTTATCCTGAGATGCCTTCATTTTGAAGAATTTTTGTCTAGTTTTTCTGGAAAATAGAACGACTGGCAGATATCCACTTAGTTGTCCTTCATGTGGGAATGTCTTCCAGTTCATTCTTGAATAATATTTTCATTGGACATTGAAATCTGGGTTGGCCACTCTTTTCTTCTGGCACTTATAATAAAGTACTATGGTACTTTCTTGTGGCCCCCATGCTATAACATGCCCCTCCTATTGTAGTCATGTCTCTTGTGAGGAGAGCTACAACTCCAGTCCTTCCCAGTGTGTCCTGCGAAGAGCCCTACATGCTACTTGAGCTTATGCTTTCCATCACTGTCCTGAAAGAGCAAGGCTGGATGGCCATACTGGGGCTTCTCTTAGATCTCTGGCATTCTCTGAATCTCAAAGTTATCTAACTCCCCAAGATGGATCAGCTCCCATTGTAGGAGAAAGAGGCCCTGCAGAGGTACCTGCTGGCCTTGTTTCCTTTCAAGGACAGGGCCTGCATCCTGTGCCTTTTGCTCTTTCTCCTTTGGCCTGTCCTAGGCCCTGGCCGCCTATTGAGCCAGGGGTAGCTCTTATCAGCCCCTCCCCAAATCCTTTGTTTTCTCCTCATCCAGACCATTGCAAGTAACCTCTTTGGTGGGAGGTGGCAACCTGAAGGATCACCACCTGTCTCCCACACCAAAATCTCTATGTTGCAATCTGGTGGCTGGGTTGCCACAGCCAACCTATGAGCTTCAATGTTCTCTCTGCCTGAGACATCCCTTCTTTCCTACTTGTAAGCTCATGCAGAAGCAAGACTAGCTCTTCACTAATCTGTGCATCAGCATTTGCATCCATAAATTAGGAGTGGTGATACTAGGCCATGAGGTGCCTTGACATGAAGCATTTTGAACAGTGCTGGGCCCATAACAAATACATTCAGCCTCCTATAGGCGGGTTCTGTATCTGAGAATACAACCAATCAGATTGAAAACATTCAAGGAGAAGGCCATGACCATAGTAAATAGCACAGCATCACATCAGAGAATTTACATTGTATTAGGTATCATACATCCTCTAGAGATGATTTAAAGTATATGAGAGGGTGTGTGTAGGTTATATGCAAATCCTATGCTATTTTGCATAAATGACTTGAGTATCTGTAGGGCTGAGCATTCCCTGAGGACCCGGAACCCAGACCCTAGGACCCCAAGGGACTGACTCTCCTCAAGAGAGATTAGCTCATCCTTATAGGGATCAGTGACACTATTATACTACAGCAGTACACGGGTACCAGAAACAGACTCCCTATGTTCAAATCCCCTGTGTCACCTCAATCAAGTCATTTTAACCTCTATGTGCTTCCACGTTCTCATCTTTAAAAGGCAGCTAATCAGAGGCCCACATCACCAGGCTGTCACAAGGCTCACAGGAGACAGTACATACAGGCCCTTAGCATAGAGTGGGGCTGCGAGCTACTGATGCACATGAGCTAGGAGGAGGATTACGCTGGCTATTGAGAAAGAAGGACAATGAGAGCTATTGGGGAGGGGTTGGCTGTAGCTCGTGCTAGGGAGGGACTCCTGTGTCCCTGAAGTAGGCCTTGGACCCTACCAGGTTCCTGGCAGGCTGGTGGCATTCCCACCTCTACCACCTTTGATGACCTCCTCTCTTGGTTTCAGTTACTCTGCCTCATGCCCAACTTCAAGGCCCCCTTTGGGAGGCCTCTTCAAGTTTCAGCACATCAACTGAGCACCTTGTGGGCCACAGGATGTTCTCCCAGACCTGTGTCGGGTGCAATTGTTTTCCCTGGTTGTACGGGCCTGGCTGTGAGTCTGCCTGCTCACCCATCCCCACAGTAAGAAATGACATCAAATGGACACATTAACAGTTTGGACCAAAACTAGAGAGAAAGCCAGTCTTCATCAGTCTCCTTCCCTCGAGCAGTTTTAGAATTTATATAAAGAGTGGAGCAAGACCCAGGACTGTGCTTCTGGATATTTGGCTGTGGGTCTCAGTGAACTGAGCTTGAAGAGGCCACAAAGGTGAGGGCAATTCAGGATTTTTGATTTATGCTGCAGCTGCCTGCTGACCCTCTATATTTCCTGATGGAAGATGGAACTGAAAAAGATGGCT
>NC_045030.1:99873183-99884529 GCF_008632895.1 Mastomys coucha
GCCTTGGCCTACTGTGGAGAAGTGACCAGCCCTCCAGCCGGCCCGTTCAACCACCTTCCATGCTGTTACCAAAGGCACCTTGCCAGCAAAGGCTTGATCGGATTATCTCTTTAATTAAAACATTTCAATGGCTCCCTATCATCTACAAGGGGAAATCCGCCTCCCATTCAAGGACCTAAGGCCCCTCACAATGTGGCCCCTGCCTACCTTTTCTGCCCAACTCCCAAGGTCTCTCCACCCCCAATACACCACAATAACCTGCCAGCTGCCTTGGGCTTCCCCGCAGACCTCCCATGTTGTGTCGGGCCTCCATTTCATCCCCCTGCCTGGGAAATCCGTTCTTGTCTGCATTGGCAAACACTTCCCGCTCAAATAGTTCAATTCCAGGCCAGGTGTGGTGGTATAGGCCTGCAAATCCCAGCTCTTAGGAGGCAGAGGCAGGAGAATTTTGAGTTTAAGGCTAGACTAGCCTACACAGTATGCCTTTATCTCAAAACAGAAAGCCCCAAATCTCATGTTACCAGTGTCGCTCAGCGATAGGGTGTTTGCCTAGCATATGCAGGTGCTGGTTCCATCCCCGAACTGTAAGGAGAAATGTTTCTGATTCCTGTAGGAAGTTACTTGTCCTCTGTCTTTTGCCTCCTCAGTGCTCAGTGCTTTTGTAGCCACTCCAAAAGTATTTACTAAGCACTTGCCATATGCCAAGCACTGTTGTAGGCACAAGGGACACACCGGTAAAGTCCATAGGCCTCAGCGGCTGTCCTCATGGAGTGCCACATAGGTGAGAAAAGTAGGCAATAACCACATAATACATAACCTGAGGTCAGTGATACATACCAGGTGTGTTGGCACTGGGCCCTCAGCTCTGGTCTGTGGTACCTGCTGGGTTCTGTGGGGACTTATTGGCATTGTGGTGACGTTGCAGAAATACAGGGGTTGGGACTAGGAAAAGACTGCCATCTCTTGCCCACTCTTACTATTCTCTGAGTGCCCAGATCATTTCCAGGTTTTCAAATGTACACTTTCTGTGTGCACACAGTGAAATGTACTAGTGCTTAGCGTGGATATGAAGCTCCAGTAAGTTTTACATGCCAGGCTACTTGTGTAACCACCTCTTAGACTGCCATCTAGGACATTTCCAGTGCTCCAATAGGCAGGCTTGTGTGTCTTCCCAATCAATGTCTCTCTGCATCCGTCCTCTTTCATTCCCAGGGCCCAGTTTTGCTTGCTCTTGAGCTGCCATAGCATGTTCTTTTGGAGCATGTTTGACATCTTCTACTCAATTTAGCAGAGCTTCTAGAAGATTTGGCCATGTCATTGCATATTGAGGGAGTCCATTCTGTTTTTAATGACAGTGTGGCATTCCATCATTTGATTATCTGTTTCTGTTTGCCAACCTTCTCCTTGGGTGTAAGAAATGGCAACATGAAACAAAAAAAGAACCCAAGCCTCAGCCCCTGACAATTGTGGGTGTAATGTGGGCTCAGCCTCTCCTAAGCTCGGGGATCTGGAGAAGGCACTGCGCATGTGTGTGGGAGTAAATGTGTGTGTCCGTGAGTGTGGAGGTCAGAGGTCAACCTCAGGTGTCATTAAGCAGGAACCAAATAAGTTTTGTTTTTGTGAGACAAAGTCTCTCACCGGGCCTTGCTGCTTGCTGCATAGGTTGGGCCAGCTAATGGGCAAGCCCTGGCTGGCTATACTCCTATCTGTGCTTACCCATCTCAGGGATTGCAAGTGCACCACCACAGCCCACCTTTCATATCACTTCTTCTGGAATGCTTTATGCCATAAGTACTTTATGACAGGGCTCTCTTCCTAGCCCTTCCCCACTTCTGTCTCTTTTGATCCCTTTGCTTTGGTTTTGCTTTGGGGTGGCAAAGCCTCTGGCTGACCTCAAATTCTCAGACCATAGCACCTAAGCACTTCTGAAAATGAAGAGGATTGTAGTCAGCCCTCTTATATGGTTGCCAAAGATTTGGTAAGACTGCGCCCCGGGAAGCCACGCATGGAAGCCTTGGTACACCAGGTTCAGGACCCTGCCTTGTTTGGCTTAAACATCTGAGGAGCAGTGGGAGAAGTATGCCTATGTGCATGTGGGTGAACATAATGACTGTGTGGCTGTTGGGGGGTACATTCAAAGTTTCCTCAGATTACTTATGGGGTAGCTGGGTGTAGGTTTTGAGAGGCCAGAGACACTTGCATGATAGAGAGACCCAGCATTTGAGTTGCTGACCAAAGGTCCTTTCATATTTCCCTGTTCTGCAGAAAGAGGTAAGGCACTCATGATCCCTGCCACCAGCCAGGGGAAGGCAGGAGCCAATGGTATTCCTGGTGGGTCTCTGCTGGAGAGCCCAGACAGGACCCGAAAAGTCTTATAAGCTCCAGCAGCTTAGTGTGTACCAGAGCAGAGACTCAAATCTAAGTGTGCTTGGCTCAGAGTCAGTGGCTTCAGGGCATCTTGGAGACCTTGAAGCAGTGCAGCTGGGAAAGCACACTGTGTTCTAGCTTGGAGGACCTTGGGCCTGGTATCACCCACCATATAAGGAGGTCCTGGAGGAGCTCCTGCAAGTGCAAGCCCTTACAGTGTATTCATCTACTCGTCATACTCGTCTCTTTCCTATCTATTTCCTGAGGAGAGAGTGGAGGAGGAGTGCCTAATGGGAACCATGTATCCCAGCTCTAGGTTCCCATGTCCCTCAGCTCTTGCCCACAAGGAGCCTTATCCTTGGTGTTGCCACTTTTGAGCCTCTCCCCACTCTGATTTGGCCTTGAAGGACATTATTTGTGCACGACAGGCCCTTTTCTGTCCAGTTGTTATCTGTGTCAAACCCTGGCCCATTGGATAAGCCCCAAACAGACAAGACTAATGGCTACAAAGCTACGGATCCTGACTCTGCTGCGCTCCCGGGGTATCATTAGGCTACGCCTTTCTTTTCTGCCACTTTCCTATTCTTCTGATTGCTGATGTACAAGGGCTTTGTCAGCAGGTAGCAAAAACTAACAGAGGGAACTGAGCTGAGCTGAGCTGAGCTGAGCAGCTCAAGGTCTGGAGCTGAGAGCCTGAAGAGAGACAAGCAGACTAGGTTCTGTTTAGGACTGAAGCTTGCACGGGGCATCAGGCTCTAAGGTTGGCACCTGATGGATCTGGGCCGTTGTTGAGGCTGATCACTGGACCTATGTTCACTAAACCATTATGGAACAGCAGTTGAGCACCAGGCCACAGGTTCAAAGCCTGAGACGCAGCCATGTAGAAGATAGACTCTGCCCCTGCCAGAGAGAAATTGCAACAAGCCCCTGTTCTGCAGTGGGGCCTGAAACTTCCATCCATAACATCTGCCCTCTTGCTTGTAGGGGGAAATTGGAGAAGTTTGGGACCACATTATTGATAGCAACAAGGAGCGTGAAAACCCAAGATGTGGCCCACATTCAGATCTGACCACCATTCCTCCCAACCTTCCTCCCTAGGAGAATACTTTACTCTCAGCTTGGAAATCATACCTGAGAAAGACTTGGCTTTCGATAGGTTCTTTTCCAGGTGTCCACAGCCAGGCTCACAGCCTTTGCACCTTTACACCTTTTGTGTGGCCAGGCAGAGGCAGTAGGGTGCTGGCTGCTTCCTCCCTTTCTTCTATTTGTGCCTACCTCTGGAACTGGGATAGGGGTTCCTGCAGGGCAGAGCCTCCTGCTTCTGCAACTCTAGCTTTGAAGCCAGGCTGTGGGAGACATAGAGAATCTACCCAGTGGGTACCTGAGTTCCCAAAGCTGATTTCTCAAGCACCCTTAATACTTGAGTTCTGGGGGTAGGTGGCACTGTGGTTTTGTGTCTGACAAGCATGTTTGACCCTGTTACTTTATCTTTCGGCGTCTTGTCTTTCTATTGGAAAACTAGCGATGAGTAAAACACTGATATCCTAAGGTTGCTGAGACACCCAGGATAGTGGCAATGCTCAGAAAGCTCTAGCTCTTCCACTTAGCTACCGCTGCCACATCTCCTAGGCAACCACTGCAGCACCATCTCACATGACAGATAAAGAGACTTCCTGAGCAGACGATGCAGACGAGCAGAAATGGCTGTTTCTCATAGAGTTGGCCCTACCTGTCTGTAGGTTCCTCTCTCAAATACAGATGCCACATCTGGGAATCAAAAACACTTGAAAAAATTACAACTGCAATGAGAATGTAAAGACATTTTTTCCTTGTCATTAAGCAGTGCAGTTTAACAATTGCCATAATATTTCCATCGCATTCTATTGCTGGAGGATGAAGCTGGGGTCTCATTCATATCAGGCAAGAACTCTAACACGGAGTGACCCCTTTGCTGTATTATTAGAAGTCATTAAAAATTTATTTAACTGGATGTCCTATTGTGTGTCTGAACTTCTAGTACTCTGGAGGCTGAAACAGAGGGATAATAGTGAGATCCACGCCAGCCTAGGTTACAGAGTGACATCCTTTTTCAATAAAATAAAAGTCTCAAAAGTAAATAAATAAAAAGTTATTTCTATGGGAGAATATGTGTAGATTATATGCAAATATTATGCTATTCAGTAGCAAGGGCTTAAGGGCTGGCAGATTTTGGTGTCTAGAACAGGGACAGACTTTTAAAAAGATGAGGGCTGGATATGCCATGGGAAGACGAAGCATTGGCCAAACTCTTTTAAAACTTATTCATACATAGGGGTGTTGTGCAGCGGGAGACTGAATTTCCTCTTTTAGTTTATTTTGTTGGTTTGGAGTTTTGGTGTGTGTGTGTGTGTGTGTGTGTGTGTGTGTGTGTGTGTGTATGTGTGTGTGTGTGTGTGAGTAGTTTTTTGTTTGTTTTGATTTGGCTTTTGTTTTTGTTTTGAGTTAAGGTCTCACACCATCACCTAGACTAGTTTCGGACTCACCCTGTAGCCCCCAAGCTGGCCAGGAAGTCACAATTCTCCTGCTTCTGCTTTCAGAATGCTAGGATTACAGGGCATACACCCCCATGTCTAGCCAAGACTCCACATTTTAGCACTTCCTTACATTTAGTGTTGTGTAAATGTGCCTGCATACAGGTGAGCCACAGTGGGCATATGTGAGAGGCAGAAGACAACCTCCAGAAATCCGTTGGCTCCTTCTCCAATGTGGGTTCTGGGGCTCTTAGTTCATAAGTCTTGGTGGCAAGCCCCTTTATTGACTAAGCCATCTTGCCAGCCTTTTGCATTTCTTTGGTTTGTCATGTTGTTTTGAAACAATGCCATCAGGTAGCTCAGGGTTGTTTGAAACTTACAGCAATCCTCCTGCCTCTGTCTCTTGAACGCTGAAATCCAGCAGATACTAGTAACACGGAGAAAGATTTTATTTCTGACAAATACCTGGGTCATGTTGCTGGCCCAGGGCTCCACATTTTGAGCATTTCTTGCTGATATTTAACTCCCAAGGGCAGCTCTGTACACAGTAATCTGTAGAGCATTTAAAAAGTATCAAAGTCCATGAGAGATGCTTCCTGAACTCCTGTAACAAACAGTTTGAAGGACACGTTGTCATTCCTGCTTTATAGATATGAAGACTGGGGCTCGGGGAAGTCAAATGACTGTCCCAAGGGTACAGAGCTTACAGATAGCCCAGAAAGGATTTCAACGCAGGCCTGGATGACTCCAAATCTTATCTTTCTCCATTCTAGAAAGATGTTCCACGGGACCTCTGTCCCACTGAGAGAAGATGAAAGCAATAACAAAAGTCATACCTGGATGGTATTCTTGTGAAAGTCAAGAGCACTTGCCCAGCCACTGCCTGCCTTCTGGGGATCAAGAGCTATTGAAATATATGTGGGGGGAGTTAGAAGATGAATGAAGGCCCTTGGCTTTTCAGGGGATAACCCTTTGGTGGGGCTTTATGGATCTCAGGATTTCTTAAAGTTAGTCAGGCCCAATACCACTGAGTGCCACTGACCCAAATCCAATATAATGAGGTCTCAACCAGAAGGCCCATTTCTGACTCATTCTGTGTTCTCAAGGCATTTTTTTTCTGTGAGATAACCCACAGCCTAAGTAGGTAGATCTTGGTATTTCTGGTAACTCAGTCTTAGCCAACTAAAAAAATTTTTTTTTCTCCTTGCATGTCAGGTTTGAGAGATACGTCAGTGGCTAAGAGCACTGGCTCTTCTTCCATGGAACTTGGGGTTCAATTTCCTGTTTCCCTGTGGCATCTCACAATCATCTGTAACTCCAGTCCCAGGGGATCTGACACCCTCTTGTGGTCTCTGCAAGGTGTATGCGCATGATACATAGACATTCATGTAAGCAAAACACACACACACACAAAATAAAAATAAATAAAATTCAAAAAATTATTTAAATAAAGAAGGGGCTAGAGAGATGGCTCAGTGGTTAAGAGCACTGGCTGCTCTTCCAGAGGACCTGGGTTCAATTCCCAGCATCCACTTGGCAGCTCAGAACTGTCTGTAACTCCAGTTCCAGGGGATCTGAAACCTTCACACAGACATATATGCAAGCAAAACACCAATGCACATAAAATTAAAAGAAAAAAATGCAAGGAAGAAATAGAAAAAATCACCGGGCAGTGGTGGTGCACGCCTTTAATCCCAGCACTTGGGAGGCAAAAGCAGGCAGATTTCTGAGTTCAAGGCCAGCCTGGTCTACAGAGTGAGTTCCAGAACAGCCAGGGCTATACAGAGAAACCCTGTCTCGAAAAAAAACAAAAACAAAAACAAAAACAAAAAAACCAAAAAACAAAAACAAAAAACAAAACAAAACAAAAAGAAAAGAAAAAGAAATTGAATAAATCCTCACATCTTCTAGATCCCAGAACACTCTACCTCCCTTCTTGATTAGATCATGGCAGTCGACAGCAATGAACTTGAATTCTTAAAAGATATTTCATAGGTCTTCTTGCCCTATAAATATTGAGAATTTGCTTTCTGGATCCTGAAAAACCCTTAGAAGTATAAGTCAAAGTATGTGTGGATGTGATGTTTTCTGGGGTCGCCATCCACAACTTTCACTATTTCTTTACTCCTTTAGCAACTGCCTGAATGTCAACTCCACACGGTGAGAGTTGGGCTCTAGGACCATGATGATGACTGACAGGGATCTCTGCCTCTGAGGAGCCTTCAGTATGAGTCTCAAGGAAGCTGATATCTACGTTTAAACACAGACTTGAGTCTGGAGCCAGATTGCCTTCCATTGAGTCTCATTTCATCCCCACCATTGGCAGGCAGCATTAATATCTTCAAAGGACTTATCTACTTTCATTTATTTTATACATATGAGCGTTCTACCTACATGTGTGTATATGCACTATGTTCATGCCCAGTGCCTGTGGAATCCAGAAGAGGTTGTTAAACCGTCTAGAGCTGGCATTACAGACTTGTGAGCTGTCATGTAGGTTCTGGGAACAGAAACTGGGTCTTTTGCAAGGGCAGCGAGTATTCTTAACTGCTGAGCCATCTCTCCAGCTCAGCCACTAATATTTTTGAAGTTAGGCCCAAGTGAGGTACAGAGTAAAGTGGGGAAGGGCATGCTTGAGGTCATACAGAAAATCAGTAATAGACCCCCAAACAAAGCTCCAGGCTTTCGAGCTCCCAGCGTGGGGCATTGACCAACCCACGTATGAAGTGTTTAAGTGGGCATGGAGCCAATCCATGGAGCTGCAAAGAATGACCACTTCATGCCTGGGATCCCTGGGCCTGGTGTGCTTTTATAGCTAACGAAGCTACCCCTACCTCCACCCCCATTCTTAGCTAATCCGTTTCTAACACAGATTGCCTGGGGGAACCTCACCCCCACAGCTCTCTCACCCCACAGGCAGCTGTTCCCCTTCCAGCCTGCTGGGTGGGCTCCGGACCTTCCTGGGGCCTCTCTCCCTGAGATGGCCCAGCTGGCGGGTCCAGCTGGGGGTTTCAAGGAGGATGGGGCCCATCTGGAGGGGCCTTCGAGTGAGGCAGAGGGGCCAGGAGGGAGGAAGAGCCCCCTGGGAACCTAAGCCTGGGCTTGGGGAGATCTCAGAATGGTGCACAAAAGAGCTCCCTGGGGTTGGAGTCTAAGGGTGCCTTCTAAGGCCTGGAAGAACTCTGAGAGATCACGGCTGCTTTCCCATCCTCCCTCTGCAGGCTGTAAATCTGCACTTTGAAAGGCTTTGAGCTGACCCGTGAATACCCTCCCTGCCCAATACGGCTTGGCACCCCTTTTCTTCCTTTTCTGGTAACTATTGGGGTCCAGGTGCCAGGTGATGTGTGGATCCACAGTTGGAGAACACTCCCTTCTGTCCCAAAGGCTCTCTCTGTCTCATGGGGGAGACAAACCACAGTCATCCACTCCCACAAGATGCCCAGTGCTTTGAATTTTCTGAGGAGGGAGGAGATGACTCTGAGGAGGGCTGGAAGCAGGAGGAAATGCCTCCTAGAAAAGAAGGGGGACCAGCAGATGGCTCAGGAGGTCAGGCCACTTCCTGTGCGAGCCTGACAACCGTGAGTTCAAGCCACCAGGGCCCAAATAAAGATAGCAGGAGAGGACTGAATTCATAGAGCTGTCCTCTGACCTCTATGTGCCATGCCATGTGGTCCCCCACAATACTGATTAAAATTCTTAAAAATTAACAAGAAAAGAGAACAAGGAAGAGAAGGTGGCCTTCTCTGGCCTCCGGGGGGAGGGGGCTGTGCTGCTAGCTGGTTAGATTCCCATTTAGGTGAGATGGTTTATCCAGATGGTTGACTGGCTTCTGTTTTCCTACTTTCTGGGTCAGGAGAGCTATTCTCCTGGGGAAGGGTGAAGGGGAGAGAAGGAGAAAAGGAGGGAGGGAGGGAGGGAGGGAAGGAGGGAGAGAGAGAGAGAGAGAGAAAGAGAGAGAGAGAGAGAGAGAGAGAGAGAGAGAGAGAGAGAGTATTGGGATACCTCTAGCTCTGCCATCTTCTTTGTCCCTGTGGTCTCCACCCACAGGTCACTGTGCTGTCTTCTTTGATGGTCCTTAAGGTCCTAAGGGTCATCTCCATTGTTTCACTCTTGATAAGCTAAGCCTCTCCAAGCCACACTCCCCACTTCCTCTCACTGTTTCCCACCAGGCCAGGGAGTGCCCTTCCTGACCTTGCTACAGAGTGGCTGTTGGCACCTTAACGCATGTGGCCCACAGGTGATGCTGAATCCCAGGGCTCTCTGTTATGACCCTGTTCTAGAAACCTAACTTCTCTACTCTGTATGGCTCTAGCCCAAGACTTGGGGGACTTGTTTGGTCTATCACTGGTGCCTGCTTGCCTGGACTCCCTGGGCTCACCTTCTTTCTGTTTCCTATCTATGTTGTGGACTGTGATAAAATGGAGGATCACAATCTCTTTGTCTCAAGAATCTTTTAAAATTATATCTGCTGAAACTCTTTCCCTAAACCAGGTACCATTGGAGGGATCTAGGGACACGGATGTGATGTCTAAAGAGGCCATTGTTTCAGCCTGCTCCAGGATCTTAAGAACCTGCCTGGATGCAAGGATGCAAGAATAAGATCTTAACTCTCTCCCTGTGATATTTGTTTTGTAAGCTTCAGCGCTCCCAAGTCTTTTAGGAATATTTTGGAAAATAGACCTTGAAAGTTGGTGAGATTAGCTCTCCCAACCTCTGGCTGGACTTGTGCTCCTAATTTGGTTAGCAAGCAGCCATGCCTGTGCATGCACCAGGTGAAAGCTGGCTCTGCAAAGCCATCGTGCAAGACTTTGTAAGGATGTCTGGAGGTCAGAATTCAGTTTCTGACATGCTGCCTTGTGGCCTCAAGAGCCCGAAGAAAGCATCAAGTACATGTTGGAGTGGATAGTTGTTCCTGAGGAAGAGCAAGGTACCAAGCCTGTAGCCAGATGGCCTTTCCTGCTCCAGGGATTGGGGATGCAGCAGAGAACAATAGATTGTAGCCATGGCTTCGGCCCCATTGGGAGCATCCAGTCTCTCAGACAGAAGAGGAAGATGTTTTCAATGTCACAGAATAGGCTGGACAAAAAAAAAGGCACCTAGAGACATCATATTCCAGTCCCTGCCTTACTCCCACCCCAACAGTATGTGATTTCAGGAAAGAATCTCGGCAGATGAGACTAAAAAATGGCTCTGAAATGAGATTGTTATCCTAGATTTTATCACAGAGCCCCTCACTGTGATTACATAAGAGACAAGAATCCTTTTATGAGAGGGCAGGAGGAAAACAGCTTGGACAGAGAAAAAAAAAAAAGAAGGCCATGTGACTATGGAGGTAGAGATGATGGTGAATCGGCCACAAACCAAGGAATTCTAATAGTCACAAGGAGCTGAAAGAGCAAAGACAAAATCGCCCCCCTAGAGCTACTGGAGGGGACATGGCCAGCTGACACTTTGATTTCAGAACAGATATTGAATTTAGCCTCCGATCTGGGAAAGACTCTGCTGTTTTTCTGCTGTTTTTCAGTGATCAATTGGGAAGTCAAGGTCTTGGACATGCTAAGCCAGTGCTCTCTTCTCAGCCCTGGTCAAGTACCCAGCGTATGTTAGCAGCTACCAGAAACTGGCAGGTAATCAGCAGACAGAAAATGGGCCCAGACCAAGAAAGGAAGGGAAACTGAAGGCAAGTGCAGGAAGAGACAGACCTGGGACTGGTGTTGCAAGGGAGTTTGGGGGTGGGGGGTGCGGAGAGACTCTGCAGAAGGCAGAGGTAGAGCTCTCAGTACTATGGGAGTTGGGTACATTAGGGCTGAGCAGATTCAATGACTCTGACTACAGAGGCTGTATGTGTATGAAAGGCCATCCTCTGCCAAGGGGAGGGCCTTCCTCTCCCTCCTAGGAGAGGTACACAGCACTCAATTACCCTGCTTCAGAAGATGGACATGGAGGAGAGACTTAGCATGGCCACATCCCATAGTTCACTGCCTCTCTGAGCTCAGCCTACCAGCTGCGGAAACGAAGAAGCTGATATCTGCATTGCTCCTTGTCAGTGACAAGAACTGACAGGAGGAGGAATGTTGCCTTCCCAGCATCTAGACCACAGGCCCGTAGTAGGCAGCTCTGATCCCATGCTTGTGCAAGACCATTGCCCCTCTGTCCTCGAAGCTGTGCCATAAGGACAGTGCCTCCGCTTTGGCTCTAACCCTCCTGACCCCAACCTGGCTCAACTCCTCAGCATAGTGCAGAGAGGGGGAAGTGAGCTGACATTGTCTATTTATAACATGGAATGTGATTAAACACTTCCATAGGTATTTCTTGATCGACTAAATTTGACCGAGATTACAGAAGCAATATATTTAGAGCACCCTGCTACCTTCTTACATTGAGGCCACCAAAAGTATGTGAGGGGTGTTTTTGTCTTATAGCCATTCAGACATTTCTTTTTTTAAAATTAATTAACATCCCAAAGGCT
>NC_045030.1:99885466-99898403 GCF_008632895.1 Mastomys coucha
CTGAGCTCTCTGGCCAATAGTGAGGCTTTCTGTATTCCATCAGTCCTGATCCCTCTGCGGGTCCTTCCTAGGGCAGTGAGGTCTATAGTCTGTTAGAATTCCCAGACCCACTCTCCCAGAGCCTTAGCACTGCATTGCCTCCTGCTGCCCAGAGGCAACAGGCACAGTAGGTGGCTGGCAGCAACCTGGGGCAAAAATGTTGAGGTGAGGACCAAGCTCATGGTCCTTATCCTCAGCTTTAGCTAGCTCACATTCCTTCCTCTGCTGCCATTGACAGTGGATTGCCCTGTTCTCATTCTAGCCTTCTGCTTGTACCACACTCTCACTCGCTTCGGCTCCACTGAAGAAATCTTATCTTGTCATCAGGAGCAATCAAGTGACAGATAGCCAACTAAGGCCTACACTCCCAGGGACTTTGTGTGTTATCCCTTCTTGCTATAGAAGGAAGCTTTGTGTGTGCTTTGTCCCCTGTGATTCCCTGGAGCTCTGGGGCACTTTGGCCCATCATACTGGATTGAATGGTGGCATTAGGGTAGTCAGCGCAGGGAATGTGGAAGGAAGGGGCATTGACTTCCCTGACCAGGCAGAACCTGACCTAGAAGGGGACTCCCTTCCATAGGGTGAATAGAGCAAGCTAGTCCAAGACAGCACATAGAAAAGATAGGGGGAGGTGACTAGAGGGGACTCTACAGAATTCACATCCTAGCCTGGGAAATGAGACCTGAAGCTTGGGCTTAGGAGAGGGGTGGGTCTTGGGGGACTCCACACTTCCGCATAATGCCTCTCAGATAGTGTTGGAGGCCTTGCTGCCCTCAGAGTGGAAGGGTCATGGTGAGAACTACCTGAGATAAAATCTGTGTCTGCCTCTTTTTGTGTATGGCCACTTGCCCTTCCGCTTGCCATTGTGTGCGGCAAGGCACTCACCCGAGAACCATGGGCCCAAATAAACTACTTTTCCTCATAAATAATCCAGTCTCAAATACTGTGTCATAGCAACAGGAAATGGACCAGAACAAAACTCATTCAGCCAGCACTGACAAATGCCTCTGCATCTTTTAAGAGGACTGCCAGGGGATCTGTTCTAAGGCAGGGTCAGAACTAGGCTCAGGAGAGAGCACCAGGCTACAAGCTGTGTGATCTCTGCCAGGTACCTGGGCTCTCTGAGCAACAGCTTCTTCATCTGTACAGTGGAAACAAGCATCCCCACTTTGTGGGGCTGTGATGAGAAGTATTGGTAAGAATGTGAAGACCAGATAGGAACATGTACATGCAAATGCTTGAACGTGTTTAAGCACTCAACTACTTTCCTCTCCTACCAGGCCTATCAAGAAGCCTCATCCAGAAAGAGTCCAGATCAATTTCTGAATATTTAGGAGGTCTCACGAGAAGGATAAGGAGCGAGGTTAAAAGTCTACAGCATAGCTGTAGGTTAGATGTTGTAAAGAACTGACACGACAAAGCCTTAGATCCAAGAAAACGAGCTAGAAAGGATGTTCTAAGGAATTGACATCCGTGCTGAGACATGTATGACATGAAGGAAGTGGCCAAGAGAAGAAGTGTGGAAAGTGTGCTCCAGATGGAGAAAATAGTTAATGCAAGGGTCCTGAGGTATAAAGCGGTTTGTGGCTTCTAGGCACAGATGTCTGTAATTGGAACAGAGCAAGTAAGGGGAAAGTGATTACAGATGAAGCCAGAGCAGTTGGCAGGGCCCAAAACTGTAGAAAATTTTATAGGCCACGGGTAAGAACTTCACATTTTACTCTGAGGGACATGGGAAACCCTGGGGACGGAGAAAGGGGGCTGAAGTTATTGGCTTAGGATTATACCAGATAGGCTAGCTTTTGCTTGAAGAGCTGTTGAAAGGGTGCCATCTTAGAAGCAGGGAGGCCAAGAAGCTGCTGTTGAGGCAGGGTAGAGGTGAGAGAGCCCATTCCGGCCTGGCAGCCCCTCAAGCTGTAGGAAGGTAGCCAGGCCGGAGCACATGGAGAAGTGAAGCTGTTGAGAATCCTGCGTGAAGTCGGTTAAACTCTTCCACTCTTCTTGACTCCCCTCTGAGATCAAGATCCAGGGGCTAGAAGAGGATATTTAGGTTTAAAGGGGCAAGTGGCTTGCTCAAGATCCCATAGCAAGGAAGTGGTCAGCTGGAGTAGGAAGCAGGCTTCTGGATGGGAGAGCGTCTATATTTTTCTTCCACTGCACATCGGACAGGAGTTAGGCCCCACCTTTGGGTTCTCTGTTCTCAGGGGCCAGCTCTGAACAGACATTCTAAGTGCAATCCAGAGCCTGCTTGGCCAGCCTTATGTTCCCTCCTGTAACCTTAGTGTGTCCATCTATAAATTGTAGAGCAGGCCCATTGTCTCCATAGCAACGTGAGCAACTAAATGGAATAAGAAGCTATGGAAAGCTCCCTCCTCTCCCCCCTCCTAGCCTGCATCTAGCTGGACCCACACGCCCAGTGGGATGCCAAGTGCCCCCCTTAGAAGCCCGAGGCAGAGCTTTGCTCACCGCTGCTGGCTGGCTCAATTTCACTTATTTCTTCAGGGCTCAGGCAAACGGGAGGTGTCCTGTCATACCAGAAGGACGTAGCAGAGAGAAGCAAAGCTTACTTTCCCTCAACAGACAGAAATCACACTGCTCTGGGGACACCCCCAAAACCCCTCTGAGAGCCAGAAGAAGCCTCTTCCACCAAGGCTCGGCACCATTCCAACCTGCAAGGAAGCCTGTGTTCTCTCCAGCACAGCACTCTACGGGTACACCTAGAGGAGCTGTGACTCAGACATGAGAGATTTGGTCCAGAGCACACAGCTAGATAGGCTTGGGCCGGAAATGAAATCCTGGTCATCCTCCCCACAAGTGCACTGTGTTGCTAGTCATTGCTGCAAGGCAGTCTGCTGTGCACGGCCGGAAAGTGCACATGCCCAGTACATGCCTGAGCTTTAGCCAAAGGTTCTTGTGATAAATAAATGTTCAGAATCATTAACAAGGCCCCCCTAACTCATGCTCCCTGTCCCCAGGACCCAGGAGTGCAAAACACCCCTGCCTTTATATATATATATATATATATATATATATATATATATCCCATTCACCTCCCTTCCTGGAGACTGGCTTCACTCAAGGTAACTGTGCACCCACAATGCCCCTCCTGGTAGCCTCATCACTGACCCCAACGCTGACCCCCTTCAACTGTGGCAAGCAAGAGCATGAGGGCACACAGAGGCCATGCAGAAACTGGTGCTGAGCTGGCCCTGAGGGACCTCACATTGGTGAGCAAGAAAGAGGCCATGGCCTCTGGGGGTGAGGGAGCTAGCGAGGGATTATGGGCTCCTCGCTTGGAAATGATTGGTCATGACAAGCTCACTGCAGGGACAAAGCCATGTGAAATTGACCTCATCACCAGCGATCAGATCAGCTTGTGTAGTGTGAGGGGAATGTGAGGGGATGTTCAGCTGGGCGATGACCTAGTTAGGGCCTTAAAGAGGCAGAGCAGCTGCCCCACTCTGGGGAGGAGGAGGCAAGGGACTTTAGGGGCAGGCCCCTGGGGAGCTGCAGGTGGAGGACAGCCATTCCCATGCAGCCTTCAGCTGCCCCACCAGGATATCTGAGATCTTCCAACTGGGGTCCAGCCTTGTAGGACTGAGGAACAAGGATGGAAGGGGCCAGCTGGGAGTCAAGGGCCACATTCCCACACCTGTCCAGACAGAAGAACAATGGGACCCAGCACATACTAGGGATTCCTAGAGGGTAGGAATGGAAGAGAGACCCTCAAAACCAGACAGAGAATGTATCTAATGACAAACTATCGACTGTGTCTTTGGCGCTATTCAGAATACTTCCCGCATATTAAGTCAGATTCAAAGTGACCAATGAGACCGATCCTCTGCTGATCTCCATTTTATAGATGGGGCTTGGTGAGACTCAGAGCTGTTATGTAGTCATGCTCAAGAGATCTCAGGCTGGAGGCTGTGCTGCTCTTCACTCACAGTGACAAGGTTGACCAAATGTGACAGGCCAAATAAAGACACCACTAGGAGGTGGCCAGTTCCTCTGAGGCCATTCCTTCCCATCAGGCCCTAGGGGCACGGAGGGGCTGAGGACTGGGGCAGGAAGGAGAGGGTGTCAGGAACTCCAGGAACAGGTGCCTGCTTTTCCCTTGGAGGCTGTTTCCTGACACTTGCATGAGGGGAGGGAGGGACATGTGGCCAGCTGGGCAAAGCAGGCCCCCTTTCTGCCAAGTGCTGCCTTAGGGAATATGATGCCTGGAGCCTGGGAGTTCAAGGGGGGGATTCAAGATGGGGGCAGGGCTTCTGGCGGGACACATGCTATTAACTCTTTCATTAGTAATAATGTGTGTGTAGAAAGCCAAGCCCAGGGCCTGGTAGGGAAGAGAAAGACACTCCCCAAATATGCAGCCAGCAGCAGTCCTCAGGAGGTGAGGGCCAGAGCAACAGCTGCAGCATGAAGCATCCTGGTCGGCTTCCGGGAACCATTCCAGGGAGGCTTGAAATTTCTCCCTTGAGGGATAGAAGCGTATACAAGATGCCTGTCACCCTCCCCTCCTCCCAAAACGACTTGAGAGCACCTGAGGCCAATGCCGAAGGTCTCCAGCCAGAGCTGAGGGGCCATATAGAACTGGTCAGGCCCAGAGAGACCAAGCCCGGAGAGACCAGCCCCCATTCCAAGTTCCCTGCAGGCCCAGGAGTTAAGGTTGACAGAATCTAATGCACTCAAACCCACTGTGCTGGGAGTGACTAACAGAAATCTTAGCTGACTAGATTTTTCTGTGCTCTCTCCAGAAGGTAGCCAGTCCTAAAAGTGCCCCCAGGGTAGGCTTTTCTGCCATCTTGATCCTGTGCACCCTGTTCCCTGAGTACCTGGGTACAAGGTCTTAAAGTCTTGGCAGAGATGAGCCAATCTGTTTTACAGCTTCTTTTTCATGATCCCTGTACCTTGAGTTCTGGCTAGTTTCCATCCCCTACTGTGTGAAACTGAAGGACTAAAACTCGACCTGTGGGTAGTGACCCCTTTGGAATCAAATGACCCTTTCACAGGGGTCACCCAAAACTGTTGGAGAACACAGAGAGTTTTACATTACAATTCCTAAAAGTAGCAGAATGATGGTTATGAGGTAGCAATGAAAGTAGTTTCATGGCTGGGAGTCACCACAGTATGAGGAACTGTATTAAAGGCTCACAGCATTAGGGAAGTTGAAAACCACTAAGTACCCTAGGACATGACCTACAGTGGCATTGGCGGGGGTGTGTGTGTGTGTGGCGGTTAGACAGAGATGGATACAACCCTTGTAACCAGCAGCCTTGTCTGGAATGATCCTGGTGCTTCATCCAGGTTGCTTTGGAAGCTATGGCCCTCTCTCAGTGGTACAATAATTCTAACCTGAAGGAGTTCTGTTTCTCTCTTGAGGATGGGGACTGTGGGGGCGGGGGTCTAGTGACCTCAAGGGTGACATAGCTGCTGGGAAGAAGAGTTCAGGACAGGTCGTTTTGGTCAGGCTGAACTCTTGTTCAAGGGGACAGCTTTCTCCAGGAAGAGTGAGACCTGAGTGAGACCTGTGTGCCCAGAGACATGGAAATGGAGGCTGTGCATGGGCAACCACGAGAGGCAATGGAAGAGAGCCAGTGACAGAGGATGACGCCTTCTACCTTCGTCGTCCCTTTTGTGCGTATGTATGTTTTTGTGGCAATTAATATAGACCCAAGGGATATTTGTCTTCTTGTCAACTCTCCTCACTGAAATATTTGTGCAAGTACTTAAAGCTAGAAACAAAACAAAAGGCTCACGAGCAAGTCCAGGGTATGTATAGTAAGGGGAGGGGAAAGAGACAGGGAATGGGAGAGCATCTCCAAAATGAGGAACGTGCCAAAAACAGTCATAAGCAGAAAAGGAGGCACAAATGCAGGGCATGGGGGGCACAGAGAAAGGGAAGATAGAGAAGGTTTCAGGGGTATCCAGTCCAGGAAGGAAGCTAGTAACAGAGACTCCCTCCCCGACTCCATTAGCTCCTGCCCTGCCCTGGCAGTTGGGAGGCTTTGGGGCATAGGAGTGGGGCTTTTTCTCTAGCTAATCATGGCTGTACAAGTTTCTTTCAAGATGGGGTAGTGGCAGTTCTCTGCTCCTTCAGAGGCTAGGGAGGTGTCTGGGGCCAAAGAGGCTTGAGGGGGTAGCAGCTAGTGACAGGAGTGAGGGTGGGGCAGTGAATAGGTAGGGAGTGGAGGGAAGACCCAGTTGCTCTTCCTGAAAGGAAGGTAGAAGCCAGAGGCAGAAGAGGCTTGGGGGCCCACGTGAGTGGGTGAGGGTGAAGCGCTCCTCGGGAGCGTGACAGGCAGCTTGTGAGCTGAGAGAGGGGCTGCTGCTGCCATCCTCAGATCCTGGGGAACACATCCTCCTGAGCAAAAGAGAAAATCCTGCTGTGGTGCTTTAAATAGCCACACGTTCTGACAAGGCTTATTCACACCTTCACATCAGACTCTTGTGCAGAGTTTTTCCACATCTACGCAGTAATCTCTATGGTTCTGCAACTACATACCTATGCATTTGTGCCTTCCAGGACTATGTATGGCCACATCCTTATCTGTAACTGTGTCTATGCCACTGCAGTTGGCGCTGAGCCTATATGATCTATATGGGACTCTTCTCTGGCCATTGCTCTTTACCCAGTTAAGAGCAGCTTGGAGTCCTAGGGGTCAGAGCCTCTGCTTTGTCAGATGCCTGCCTTCATAGCCATAGTGTGGTTTCACGGGAGTTGTGTAGAACCCGCCTTCCCACTTTTCCTTTCCCATAGATGAGTTACCCTTGCAAGGCAGAAGAAACAACTGCTTTATCCTGCATCTGTGGTGATGAGGAAGGCAAGAGAGCATGAAGAATGCTAAGCTGGGAGTATGGTGGGAAGAAAAGGGATAGGAGAGCAATTAAGTCATTGTAAACTTTAATTATGGGTGGCCCAGCACTGTCACCGACCTGCTGTGTGTGACCTAGGACAAAATCTTGCCTTTCTGGGCTTTGGGTGTCCCCACCCATATCATCGTTAAAACCCTCCCAGAACTGATGTCTTCTCGAGCTGACAGCTGCCACACCTTTCAGACCCTGACATCTTACCGTAACCAGAGAGCTTTGAGCACAACAACCCAGTGTAGTCAGGGGGATAAGTGTCCGCACAGTGTTGGGCCTTCTGACCATGCATGCTGACCCTAAGGATGGGCAGATGATGTCTATCTGCACCTTTGATACCCCTTAGAGAAAGTGGGAATGGTAATAATACTATGAGGTATTGTATACACCTTGTGCATTACTCTGTGCAGCATCTGGGTGGAGTGCCTGCTGCCCGTTACTAGCTACAAGTTACCATACCTACTGATTCCATGTTTTGCAAGAGGTAGGTCAGGTGTCAGCGTCATTGAAGTAAAACATCGTCATACATCCCACTTGTTTTCTTTTCTAATTTTCCTTCTAACTTTTTGAGTGGTTTTGCTATTTCAGGTTGGACTGGAATTCTCTACAGGTAATCAGACAGTCCAGCTGCCTCAGAAGAGTTTCTTAGTGCACTTAGAGTTGGGAGTGATTGCTACTGTTTTGTTGAATCCCTTCTCTGGGCTTCAGGCTGTGTCTACCAAAGACCCTACTTTTAGGGCTATCCCCCCTCCACTGATCAGGACTTAGGTCCCTTGGCACACTACCACTTCCCAAGGCATCCTTCCAGGGATTCTCTTCCACTTGAGGCCCAAGGTCCACAGGATGCCCCATCCCCCAGAGAGCTAGTGCTATCTGGGAGTCTCCCATAGAGCTTGTAGGCTCAGCTTCTAAGCCAGAGTTCTCTCTCAGACCCACAGAGCCAACAAGCAGAATCCAGGGCTCAAAGATGGCAGCTAGCCCCAGCTTTAAAGGTGGCAGCTAGCCCTAGCTTTCCCGCAGGGCTAGCTTACCGGCCTGTGCTACCACAACTAGCTTACTACGGAGCACTTCTGACTTAAGGCAGGCACTGATGGTGCTGTTTCCCTGTTTGTTTTGTCATGCTGAGAAAGGAACCTAGGGCCTCAAGTATGCTAAACAAGTGCTCTATCACCAGCCACTTTCTAAAACCCCAGAACTGTTTCAGATCCCCTAGGATCCTACGGGGCAGGTGCTCTCATTTCAATTGGATTTACACTCCAAAGCTAAGGCGTGAGGGAGCCCAATAACACATTATCTCAAGGCACTTGCCATGGCCTCCTTAATTCTGGGTTTGTGTTGATCCCCAGCCAGTCTTCAGGTCCCCTACAGATTTCTTCTATGTCTCCAGGTCACCTAGTCTATACCCTCAGGCTCAAAGCCCAGGCCTCTTCTCACTCTACATCCCTCCCTCCCCTGGAAGGGGCAGCCCTCCTGCTCCCTGCCCAAAAGACAACCGAGGAGGCAGTCCCTTCCCCCTTCCTTATTGTTGACAGCTCCAGCGCCTTCGAGTCAGCCTCCCCTGAAGGCCAATCCTGACTGGCCAACTGGTGTCTCTGCCTGCCCTTCTCCACCCCGGCTCCCACGTGGGGACCCCGGCTCCCAGGCTTAGGCTGTCCCATTCACACAGAGCCTTCCTCCATTGTCCAGGCCTGTCAATCAAGCCTAGCATTAGCATTTCTAAAGCCATCTCTTAGACACCACTAAGGCCTAGTCTAAAAAAGAAGATAACTTTGAAACACTCGCTTTGGGAAAGGAGCTTGCTAGACAGGAAAGCTTAGCTTTAGATTCAGTGTTCCAGGACTCAGTGTGTTCACTGATGAAATGGGGAGAAGCTCTCTCTTTCCTCTCTAGACTCAGTACGCCAAAGCTTCCTAAATTCAGAGTGGCGAAGTAGAGTGGTACCTGGGGCCCCAGTACAACAACCCATAACTTCCCCCGGGTTTCTTGAGCTCTGTTATTCTGGATCATCCATTCTCCACCCACATGCCGAAGAAGACATGGAGTTTTGTCAAAACTGGTTTTCCCTGCCCTAACCCAAGCGGCCTTTGTTAGGGCCCTGGCAGGATGGGGCATGAATGGGGTGACTTTTTTGCCCTGGCATCTGCAACCCGCCTAAGCAACTTGGGTGGAGAGACAGCGCCACCCAGTGGTGGCCCGGGCAGTAAGCCAATCTTTCCTGGGCTGGGTCCTTACAGACCTGGCTTCTGGGTGCTCCGTGAGTTACCTCACCAGAGAAACCCTTTCAAAACTTGAGGATCTTCACTAGTATTGATTTAGCTACTTCAGAACCAAAGCTAAGGAGCAACTCAGCTCAGCTCGGCTCGGCTCAGCTCAGCTTTAGGCTTCATCCCTTGCACCCCTCCCATCACACAGCCTGCTCCTTATCCCTACTCGAAAGGCTCTTGCAGGTTCTGTTGTTGCTAACCAGGCCTTTTCTGTCCCCATGCATCACTTTCCTTCATGTGGAAAATGGTGGGCAGGATACTCCTTAGTAACCCTCTGTCCTTCCTGATGGGCTGGGGAAATAGGAAGTAGGGGCTTTGTGGGCTGGAAGGAGGGTGTATGCTTGTGGTATAAGGCACTTCTCCAAGCCAATAGGCTACCACCACCACCACCACCACCACGGCGCCGATCCTATGCTGCCAGGCGTTAACAAAGGCTGGGTCAGGACAGAGAAAACAGTTCTGAGACAACCCCATGTCTCCCCTGCCTGGAGACTAACAATCTGCTGACCAGCCTGGCTGACCAGCAAGGAACCAACCGGTGCTGCCACTTCACGCAAGCTTCTTTCTTTGCTTCAAAGCCCCATCTACATGTCCTTTCTATCTCCTGCCTTCCCCACTTGCTTGTTTTACTGTAAGATACAAGCCACCTGCTTCAAGACTGATAGGAAGCAAGAGGTGGTAATGGTGATCCCGGGCTCCAATTAAAGTCGTCCCCAACCCATTCCGCTCCACAGTAAGGGAAATTTCTGTAGCAGGAAGCAACAGGAACCCATGAGGGGAGAGGGAAGCTAGCTGTCAGCCCCAGCCATCCGAAGCACTCAGCAGACATCCCTCCCTGGGGGCCTCCACTCAGCAGACTTCCCCCTGGGCCTCCTGGCATGCTCCTCTGGGATCTTGCCTCTGTGCTAGAGAGAGCCAAAAGGACTCCAGGCTTCCTTGCTTTGGGCGAGGAGAGGCATTTGTGCCTAGAAGGTTTTTTTTTTTTTTTTTTTTTTTCCTGTTTAGAGTTCACATAAGAGTCCAGAAATATGGAGCTAATGGATAGAACCGAGGAGCCTGGAGATGGGGGTTGAGTGCTTAGTGATGAAGCTGCCTCTACCCAAGAGCTGAGAACAGCTGGCACCAGAGATCTGCAGTACCAAGGTCAGGGCTCTGCAGCCCCTTGCTATGAGTTCCCACAGCTTAGGAGCAATAGTCTGTGTGTGGGGTGCTGTGTTTAAGAGGAGCCCCCATCCAGAACAGCTCTCCTCCAACTGTTATTGTTTGCAATGATATATGAGGCTCTGCCCAGAGAAAGTATCGTGCTTAAAACCTGAGGATGGGGGCTGCTCTTGTAGCTTAGTGTACACAAGACCCTGGATTTAACCCCCAGTCCTGACAAAAAGAGAAAAGAAAAGAAAAAAAGAAAAAGAAAACCGTGGAGCTTTCAAGGCACAGATGTAAGTCATTCCTGCATCTTACAAACAGGGAAACTGAGGTCAGAAAAGTACATTAACATGTCCTGGCACATGGAATAGGACTGTATACCCACAACGTCTGAAATAAACACTTATAAGAAGAGCAGGTAGAAGATGGCTCAGTCAGTAGCTGCACTTTCTGTCAAGTCTGAAGACTGAGGTTGATCCTCATGCCCCACGAGGTGGAGGGAGAGAACTGAACTCTGGGATGCCCTCTGACATCCACCTGCAGACTCCCATGGACATACATCAATACATACGGGAAAACAGATGTTTGAAAAAGAACAATTGAATTCCATGAAATTTTCAAATAATGTTATAAATCAAATTCCTTTTCAATTTATATATAATCATGCAAACCATAAGACATACCACCTTCCTTGGAGTGAGGGCAGTAATTTGTGACACGTTTGCAAGCCATATTCCTGGCTGGTCTGATATTTGTTGTGTAGTCCAGGCTAACCTGGAAAACAGCCATTCTCCTGCTTTAACCTCCCAAGCGCTAGGATCCCAATTGTTTACCACCGCACCTAACAAGATCTTAGCCTGTCTGACAAGATGTCACCTAAGCAACATTAAAGAAATTTGCTGAAATGTCGGGCCTGGTCTAAAAACATAATAAACTCTTGAGTGCAAGCAGAGGGGTGAACTGTTTTTACCTGTTGTTCAAGATAGAGGGCATGCGTAGCAGTGGTGGTGGCAGTGGTGGTGGCAGCGGCGGTGGTGGCAGCAGCGGTGGTGGCAGCGGCGGTGGTGGGTGTTGGCTATGGCTGTTGCTGCTACTGCTGTTGTTGCTGTGATTGTCTAGGTTATTTTCCATCATGGGTTTCACATTAGCTCCACTAATGTTTGATATTGAAGTGGAAATAGGAAAAGCCTTCTGTTGCTTTGAGGTTGAAATATGCAAGATGCAGCTATACATGCAGAGGAACAGTCCCACTTTAACAGACTCCTTATTGTCCCCAAACTCCTGGCAGGTGTTGGGGGAGCTTTGGCCTTCCCTTAGCTCTCCTTGGACTGGCATGTATCACAGAGCAACATTCAGATACACTGGAACATGGATTCCTGCTTTTCCTCATGAAATTTGCCTCTAGGAATGCCTTTGTCCAGGGCTGCTTTCTCTCTCTCATCATGGGCAGGCTATCAGAAAGACAATATTGCTGGGCCATGGTGGCACATACATATATGTCATCCTAATACTTAGGCTGCTGAGACAGGAGAATCACCATGAGTTCAAAACGAGCTAGGAAATTCTAGGCCAGCCTGAGCTACACAATGAAAGCTCATCTCTTAAAAACATATAAGACTAACAAAATCTGATGGCCTAAGCAGCTTGGGTAAGGTACAGTGACAGAAAGAAGCCACCAACGGAACAGTATGTTTCAAAGGCAAATAGAAGGAATGGATGGGCTAGGCACTGGTTTTAATTATCCCTGTTCCCTTTGAACCTACCCTCCCTCTCAGCTTCCTGTGCCCCAGCGGGCCGAGTAGGTGGCTGTCTGATACTAACTTCACTCAGTGTGGCTCTAGCAAGCCCCTTTGCTTTCTGGGCCTCAGTTTCTTTATCTGTAAAAAGGGAGACTAAGGAAGTCAAGATACCAAGCAGCCCCAGAATGGAGAAAACATTTAGTGATCACATATCAGGTAAGATTCTAGTGCTTGGAATGTATAAAACACTCCAGCAATTCAAGAATAAAAAGGTAATGCAACCTTTCAAAATGAGCAAGAATAATTTGGAGAAATAAGTTCTTTCCGAAAAGGCGGTTTAAATTTCCATTAACACTGAAAGTTGTTCATCTTCATAGTCATTAAGGAAATGCAAGTCAAAACTACAGTAAAGAACCAGTGAGACGGGTTTGTGGGTAAAAGCCATGCCATGGTCTGTCATCCTGACAACTGGAGGTCCATCCCTGGAACCCATATGGACACATAGACACACACACACACCAACAGCAACAACAAAACTCCTGTTGAGATTCCACCTCATGCCCACTGTCATGCTAGAATAAAATAAAAAATCAAAACCTAGGAAACAGTAAGTGTTGTCAAAGATGCAGATTTTTTTTTTTTAAAGAACCCTTGTGTGTTGTTAGTAGAAACACAGAGCAATCCAATGGGCATGGGAAACAACATTAAGCATGTTGGCACGTCCTGCAATTCCAAAACAGAGTCAGAAGGATTGCAAGTTTAAGACCAGCACTGGCTACATAGTAAAACCCTGTCTCCATAACCTAAGAGGGGCCAGGGCCCTTAAATCCAGCACTGGGGAGGCAGAGGCAGAGAGGCAGAGAGGCAGAGAGAGAGGCAGAG
>NC_045030.1:99905129-99915409 GCF_008632895.1 Mastomys coucha
AAAAAAAAAAACCAAAAAACAAAAACAAAAACAACTTAGGGGGGAAAGGGTTATGTTAGCTCCTAATTCCAGGTCCATCATTGTAAGGAAGTCACAGTGGCAGGAGCCCAAACCAGTTGTTCAGATTACATCCACAGTCAAGAGCAGAGAGAAATGAACACATGCATGCTTACTTTCTTGCTTGTATTCAGCTTGATTTCTCCACTCTTAGACAGTTCAGGATCCCCTGCCTAGGGGATGGTGCTTCCCACAGTGGTCTGGGTCTCTCCTCCAACAATGAACTTAATTAGGACAAATCCTCACAGGTGTGTCCACAGGCCAAACTAGTGTAGACAATCCATCACTGAGACTTTCTTCCCAAGTGATTCTGGGTTTTGTCAAGTGGACAAGTAAAGCTAATCATCACACACATGATATAGTAATTCTAATCTGAGGTGTGTCCCTACAAGCACACCTCAACATACAGTTTATACATGAATGTTCATAGCAACATTATTCTTAATAATCCAGAGGGAGAAGTGAACCCAAAGTCTTGTCAACTGATTAATGAACAGGCAAAAAGCTCTATGCCATACAGTAGAATAATATTTATCACTAGAAAGGAATGAAGCACTACTGATACAGGGTACAATATTGATGGACCTTGGAAACATTACAGTAACATTCAAAGGGCATATATTCATGATTCCATTTATATGGAGTGTTTGGAACAGCAAATGTATAACAATAGCAAATAGGCCAATATGGTTAATGGGGCTACAGGCAAAGGGGTTATAATTTAAATCCTGGAGGCCGTGTAAACACTCTGAAACTAAATGCTGCTGAGAGTTGTCTGTAGTTTAAAAAAAAAACACAGAACAGATTAAATATTATTTTGGTCCTGGGATTGAACCTAGGGCCTTGTGCAAGTTTGGTGAATGCTCTACCATTGAACTCTATCTCCAATCCCCTTTTAATTGCACACTTAAAGGGGGGGGGAGAAAGTTGGTGATATGTGAATCATATCTCATTTTTTAAAAGAATGAATTATAGCAGTGATTTACCAATTTGGCAGAATCCCAAGTTGCCCCTCTGCACGAAAGCCTGTATGTTTAACATGTCCCTGGAGGGATTCAGATGCAGCCAGCTTTGGGAGCCTCTGGGTTAGCTCTCCCATTCTCAGCCTGCTAGCATCTGTAATGAGGGGGACCTGTAAACACAGCCCTTTTCTCTATGGGAGCTGGCCCCTCTCGGGTTCTGCATGCCCTGAAACAACCAGACCTCACACCCTAAGAAGGACCTGTTGCATTAACTATAGAAACAGACCTCTCTTGTGCTTCTGGGGCCATAGGGGGTTTTCCTGGACCTCTGCAAGCCTCTGCAGTGGTCTGCTAATGTTGGCTTCCCCAAAGGAGGGCTCCGGTCTCTTCCCCTCCCCTACCTCCTTCCTCCAGAGCTTCCTTCTATGGAGCCTGAGCTCTACTATCCTTTGCTTTGGCCACACCAATGCCAAAGCTGTGCAGCAGGCAACGAAGTGAAGGAAGCTGGACCCCACTAGGGGATCTGACAGAGGACCAACCGGCCGGGGATGAACCTCAGGTGCCTGGGAAACTGCCTGCTGTGGGCCTAGCTCAGACTGAAAAGAGAGATCTTAGAGAAGCAAGCCCAAGCAGATGAGTGCCCCTAGCCTCTGCTGCAGGAACAAGGATACAAGTAACTTGCAGGCCAAGAAGACCTTGCGGTTCAGCTGCAAGCTGTTGGGGAATCTTGGCCTGGCTTCCCTGTCTGAGGCCCAGATTATCCTCCCTCTTCCCAAGGGCTACGGCAATAACTGAGAGCCAGCTGTGTGCCGGGCTCAAGGTGACATGCTCTGAGATACCTCATATAATCTTCATGGTGACATCTGACAATGGGAATTCCTCTCTTCTCAGGGTCTCCAAAACTCATGCATTCAAAGAACCAGTATTTATTGAGCAGTGATATACGAGGCATTTGGCTAAATGCTGAAGGTAACAGCCGTGGGTGAGGTATTTTGTTTCTGACCACAGAAGGAGCATTCTTGAAAGTGAATGGGCTGAGCTCTCCAACCATATTCCACTGGTTCCTATATCCTCCTGCCTCAGCTTCTCCCTACATGTGTATATCCTCTTCAGTGGAAGTGGTCAGGGTGCTCTGTGGCTGGACATGGGGAAAGCACTGTTCGCATCTTGTCATCATGGCTCTTGCCCATTTGTTCCACCCTTGTTTAATGGGTCGGCAGCTACTTTCCTTAAAATGGGCTTACTTCGGGACAACACAAACCTTTGTGTCAAACTGAGCAGCAAGGTCCGTTATATCATTTGTGCTGGTTCTGTTGTTTTCTTTCTTTTTTGTTTTTAAAGATTTATTTATAATTATAGACAAGTACACTGTAGCTGTCTTCAGACACACCAGAAGAGGGCATCAGATCTCATTACGGGTGGTTGTGAGCCACCATGTGGTTGCTGGGATTTGAACTCAGGACCTTCGGAAGAGCAGTCAGTGCTCTTACCCGCTGAGCCATCTCGCCAGTCCTGTTGTTTTCTTAATAAACCTTCAAGTGAGTGTGTCCAGATGTGGTTGTGGTTTGGTGGTCGAATGTTGACCTAGTGTGTGCAAGTCCCAGCACACAGAAACCAAGTTGGTGACTCACAGTGTAAGAATGCTTATTTATGTGCTATAATCTTATAATACCAGTCACATAAACATGCTCTGAGGAAGGATGAGGATAGAAAATATGAGTCCCCCTGCTTCGTGGAGGGGAATGTGGGTGAAGAGTGCCTTCTCACCTATGTCAAGAGGCAGCTTTGGTAAACCCTGAACATACGGGGCCCAGAAATACCCCACTGGAAAGCTGTATGGTATATACGAGAGAAGCCAGAAAAGACATGAGGAAGAAGGGCAGTGGCAAGGTAACCTTATAATGTGAGTGATGCCTCACAAGTTCCCCGATACCTGATCAATCACCTATTTACAGAAGACCCAAGGAAAATGGGATGAAAGGAGAGGTCTAGGGCTGGAGCATCTTTGAGGAAGCCTGGCAATGTGTATGCATTACGAAAATTCTGTGTGCCCTTAATATGATAGCACAGTTCAGGCCAAGTCTATCCATATTTAATGAGATCAGAGAGCCCGGATCATGGTGGCCACCTGGCCCTGACCAAGTAACTTCACTGTACATCACTTTCCCCATTTTACAAACAAGGAGGGAAGAGGACCTTCTTTGCACCATGGCTCTGAGGAGTAGCTGACACAAAATGTATGAATGGAACCTCACCCAGATATTATCCTGACTATTTAAAGAATTCAGTACACATGCTTTGGCTCCTTGGGTTTGCAAGGCAATGTTCCAGGCATCTGAGTGTGTGTGGCAGGGGAGGGGGAAGTGAGGAGTGTGGAGGGGTGTGGCGGGGTGTGCAGATGAGCACAGTACTGTCCTTACAGCTGAGGAGCCAAAACAGGCAAACTCTTTGGCTTGAGCCCTCTGAAATGGCCAAGATTCAACCAGCTTTTGGCCTGCAACCCAGTACTACTCTGACATCCGGATCAGACAGCAAAGTAAGCACAAAACAGGATGGGGGAGGGGAGAGACTTTCTGGGAGAAGGTGGCTGGCTCCTCTGAGCAGTCTACTTCCAGAGACTTGAAGGTCTTGAAGCAGTGAACTGCAGTGGGCTGAAAGTCAGCCAGCCAAGCCTGCCAGGCTGGAAATTATCGAAGGGCAGTTGAGCCCAGAGAGCTGGGTGGGACCCGTTGTGGAGGGTCTTAGCTGGTGACTTTGAAATTTTTAGCCTTAGGAGTTGGCAAACAGAAGCCGCTATGGTTCCTTCATGTTTAGTGAGCTGAGTGGCCCAAAGTGGCCCAGCAGCTGTGTAACTCTGCCATAGGAAGCAGTGGTGGCAGCAGTAGAAACTAGCCAAAAAAAGGAAGGTTCTGGAAGGGAGCTGGGAAAATGTATTCTTGAGTGGCCAAGGGAGACTGAGGAATGCTTTCCCCTGGAGGCCTTGTAGGGAAGTCTTTAATAAAGTCTGGTCCTAGAACAGTTCTGTCCAGAGGCCATGGACCAGATGACCTATTTGGGCTCTTTCCAGTCTGCAGCTTAGGTGATCTCATAGTTCCTTGTTCCTCTGGATAGGGCAACCTCTCCCAATCACCCTCACTGGGGCTATTCTCCCCTTAGAGATCCCACGTTCCCAGAGCCTCAGCTCTTCCGGTTGGTTGATGATTCACAACCTTGTCAGCAAAATCATGCCAGTGTCTAGCCACCATCCTCCTTGCTGTCAGCCTGAGTCAGCATAGCTGTTCTCTCACTGTCCCTTGGAGGTGATAAAGCATCGATTAGTCCACAGAGACAATGTACACCTCACTAACACAGTGGATTTTTAACTCAAAGAGCCTAGATTTGAATCTTGACAAGTTGTATGAGCTTGAGAAAGGCTTGTATGGGCAGAGAGTAAGTAAACTGTCATTTGCAGATTACCTATTTGCTGGATGGATCTGATAGAGGTGTTATCTTTATTTTATGGGGAGGGGAGTGAGGCCCCATGATGCTCACCACTTATTCATGGTCTGACTGTTAAATCATATAGCTACACTTGAAGGAAGGTTCATACTTTAGCCTCTGGTGGCAGCTGTTGCTTTATCATGTGCAGCCTTAATTTCTATTACCTATAAACTGGTGGTAATACTCTATGGTCCATGGAGTTACTAGGAAGGATCAGAAGATACATAATTTGCAGGGTATGATGGCATACACCTGCAATCTTAGTACTTCAGGGGTAGACACAAGAGGATCAAGAGTTCAAGGCTAGTTAGTTTGGGCCATATAGTGAAACCCTGTCTCAAAAGTCAAAACAAAACTCCATATGGCATGGAAAGGGTATGTAAACCAAAAAGTGAAGATACTAAGAATTGTAAAAACTCAACCCTAGTATAACTCCAGTCTTCTTTGCTTCGGTCCAGAACTCTTTTCCATCTCAGCTCTTACTGAATTGGATTGTCATATATCATATACATGGCAGTGTGAGGGATGGAACCCTAGGGCCTTGTGCATGCTATGCAAGTAAGTACTCTACCATTGAGTCATCCCAGCCCTGTCAAGCCTTTCTTTAGCATGTTTGCTTGCCTAATTCACTTGGGAGCATCTCCAGGGCATGTTGCCTGCCCTGGCTCGTGGTAGCATGCAAGAAGCCCAGCTTAAGTGGCTCGTGGATACACAGCTTTCCTCAGCCTTGTAATGCCTTTAGAGTTCCAATTACCCTCCCTCCTCTCCGCTCCAGACCCATAATCTCCCCCCACACGGAAGCTAGCATCCTCCCTCCTACCTGCCACTAGCCATGCTGACCTTGGCCAGCTGGATCTCAGTCTTCAGCATGTAGCTTTAGCCTCTTTGAGCTCTTTGCACAATTCCACTGCTCTACCGTTGCCAGGATACTGATAGAATAAATGACATGCTTTGGTTATGCTCATATGCTGTGCACTTTCCTACTTCTGTACCTTGGCTCTAGTGCTTTGGCAGAATGTCCTTGCTCATTCAATGTCCCCATTTATGAACTCCCTCCTGACCACTCACTTTCAACATCGCATGCATCTCTGCTACAAAGCAATAACCTTTACAGGGCTCCCTACACTTTCTACCTTCTTAGGAATCATCTGCACTCCGTTGTGTGAGCACAGGCAAGCTCCTGTCTCCATTCTGGGCCTTGGTTTCCAATCTCTACCCATGTCTAGTGACTCCTCTCAAATTTGCCTTTTATGACCTTGCTTTTGGAAAGGTTAGGAGGTGACAAGTCACAAAGGAGTCGCAAGTAGGACCTTCGAGGCTTGACAGCATGTGCTCTACTCCCAGGCCTACAAACCAGCTTCTCAGATATTACATGCTAATTGGCTTGCTTAATAAAGGGATAAATAAATATCTGCTTAACATGATTACTGTCAGAGTCCTGAGCTCCAGAGCCTTTCCATCCTTGGGGTTTTACTACAGGAGAAGCTAATTAGCTCTAATTAGGCAACTCCCAGGTGCCTTCGACAGAGAAAAGGGGGTGGGGGGGGGAGAGTGGAAGGCAGGTGGGAAAGGGGCAGGAAAGGGACCTATCTCACACCTCCCCCTCTTCTGTACAGGCTACTCAACTCTGGCCTGCTACAGACTCTTCAGGTACCTGGTTCAGCAGAACTTCACCCACCTGAGATCAGGGAAGGAAATATTTGGAGAAGCTACTGGGTGCCAGACACTGTCCCTAGCCGTGTTCTCTGCACAATCGCATTTGATTCTCATAGTGAAGCAAGAGCTAGTGGTGGCCCTAATCTGTAGATGGGGAAATTGGGATATATTAGAACCAAGCACAGGGAGGCAGAGGTGCCCAGCTGAATTCAGTTCCGAGGCCATATGCATTGTCAGGCTATCACTGTTCCTCTAGAAAACAATGTATGTGGTCTGTGGGGGCAATCTGCCAAGAGAGGTTTTCTAGAGTGAAGCAAACTGGCCACAGTCAAGAGTTGATCCAGTAGCTGGGGAAGTTGGTCACCTTTTGGATTCCCCATCTTCACTGCCATGAATCAAGGCTCTTTCCCAAATGAGAACCCCCTGCCCTCAAGCAGGTCCTCGAAATCTGTAGACCTCCGAGTGGTCGATCATGTAAGGGCAAGAAGTAGCTTGAATGGACCAAGTTTTCGGGAGGGGTGGTACACAAGGAGGAAGAACGTGAGTTCCAGGCCAGCCAGAGCTACATAACAGGACCTTGCTATAAAAGTGATGTCTACAGAGTAGTAGCCCTCTTCTGTCATGTCATGCCCCTGAGAAAGGTTCTTAGGAGTTGAAGTTTGAATCTGGGTTTGGTTCTGTTCTGCCATTTCTTGGTTGTGTGTTGTTAGACACACATCTCTTTGCCCCTGCCCCCCTCCCCCCACCCGTGTGCCTTTACTGCTACCATTCTGAATGTAGTAGCATTAGGACTCTTACCAGGCCATACTGACTTTCTGTGTGTTTCCTTGCTTCTCTGGATCTATTCTTCATACTATGGTTAAACAGATCTTGTAAGATTCCCCTGGCTAAGTCCCTTGAAGTCCTCTCCATGGCATGATGAGGCCTCTGTCTACTACTCTGAACTCATTTTGGACTATACTCCCTTGTTTACCGATCTACCTCTTTGGTCTCCTTAGGTAACTTGAAAGGTATTTCTCTCGTTTCTACCTCAGAGCCTTCATGCGTACTGTTCTCACCACCTCACTGCCCTGGCACCTCACTGCCCTGGCACCTCACTGCCCTGGCACCACACTGCCCTGGCACCTCACTGCCCTGGCTCTATCTGTACTGCTAGCTCCTCATTTTTTGGTGTTATACTAGAGGTAAAATCCGAGGTGCTAGGTAAGTGTGTAACTGTTGAGCCTCAGCCCTTTCCTAAGCTACCCGGGCTGGCTTACTACTCATTCTATAGCCAGCCAGTCCTTAAATTTCCCATCCTTTTGCTTCTGCTTCCCTCGTCACTGGGGTTACACACCCACACCACCAGTCCCAGGTTCCTTTTCCTTCTTCAGTATTACCTCCTCAGAGACATAGTTTCTTAAACAGCAGTATGCCTTTTGTTCTCAATTCAGTACTCTTTTGGGTGCCTTCCAAACACCACAATTGGCAATTATTTTTCATTCCATTTTAAAATGTGTTTATTGACTCTTTCCTTCCACTCTCATAGAAGATGAAGTTAATGACTGTTTTCATCATACGTGTACCTCAGACAGTGCTTGGCACATAGTAGGGCCTCAACGTGGGCTTGTTATGCAGACAGATGGTAGATGTTTGCATCAATGAATGAATGAACAGTTCTTAAAACTGCTGTAAGGATTAAATGAGCTAATGCATGTTAAATGTCTGGCAGCGAGCCCAGTAAAAAGCACAGCTCGATAGCTAACCTTGGAATGTGCATGTGACCTGCGGCCTGGCACCCAGCTGCTTTCTGAGCTAGCCTCCCCCTAGCCAGCTAGCTTTCCATCCTCATAGCCTGTTGCCTACAAGACTCAGATCCAGCTGCCATGGAAACACCCTGTTCTCACCTGTGGGTGGTATTATGCTGGGGTGGAGAGCCTATTGTTGATGTTAAACCATTGGTAGATTAAGATGGTCCATGGTGGGAGATTAACAAACAGGACAGGTGAAGATTGTCTGTTTCCTCTGCCTTCCTGAGGAGCCATTTTTACCAGTACACTCCCAGCAGGCTCCACTATGACTGAGTGACTAGTGAAGTGTCCCACACCATGTTCTCCGGCTTGCATTGAGCTCACTGCCTTAAAGGCCCAGCTTAAGCATTGATTCCTCTGCTGCTGCTGCTGACAGTCTAACAACCAAACAGGTACTCCCAAGCCAGCATTTCTAGATATTCATTTTTGTCTCCTTTCTTTGAGTATGCATGAGAAGCTCAGTTTAAACCCTGGAAGTAGAGGCATGCTGTGTGTGTGTGTGTGTGTGTGTGTGTGTGTGTGTGTGTGTGTGCATGTGTGTGTGTGTGCATTTCTGTTTCCCCCTGGCACCTGGCACACACTTGGCAATAATAAAAGCCTTCCTACAGACTCACAGCAGCAGCTTGATAGAGTGGCAGGAAGATAGGCCAAGGAAATAGGAGCTCTCCATTCAGCTCAGTCACTGATTTACAGAGGAAACTCTAGCTATACTCTTCCGCCGCCTCCGTGCACCCATCTAAAATGATGTTGATGGTCTCTGAGCTTACTTGAAATGCAAGCTTGCAAAGGAATACTCACTAGCTCACACACTAAGGGATATTATTATTTTATGCAAAACCCCTTAGGTATTTTCCAAGCGAGTAGCATCCCTTTGGCCCATCTGCTGTAATAGACGACTCAGAAGAGCCATTAGAAATATTGAACTCAAAACCTCTGCTCTGCAGTTAATACCAACCGGGGTTTACTTGGGCACTGAGTATGTACCAGGTACAATTCTAAATATGTGGATAAAATAATTTAGCCTTCACAATAATGATGCTAAAAGGTCTATACTATTATCAATGCCCATTTCGAGCACAAAAGAAGCATGATCCAGAGATGTCAAACACATACTCAGGCCGTCCAGTGGCAACCTTGAACCTCACAGCAGTCTGTTCCTGAAGTCTAACCACTCTGTAACACTGCCTTCTCATCTCAAAGAGGAACTGGTTTCCTCTCAGAGGCCCCGTAAGAGGCCAGTAAGCTATTTTCTTACCACAGCTCAAACATTCCCATTGTGGCCCAAACTTTACTAAGAGGCATGAGCCCTTATGGGAAACACTGTTTCTTGGCCCCTTTGTGTTCTACCTATGCGACCTTGACCAAGTCCCTTGCTTCTCCGAGCCTCAGCTGCTGTATCTGTTTCACATGGGGGTCTGTGAGTATTGAGAGAGAAAGGAAATTAACATGAACTGGATCTCTCTCTCTCTCTCTCTCTCTCTGACTGTCTGTCTGTCTCTCTCTGTCTCTGTCTCTCTGTCTTTCTGTCTCTCTCTCTGTCTCTCTCTCTGTGTGTGTGTGTGTGTGTGTGTCTGAACATATTGCTTTAAATCGCCTCTTCTGATTCTCCTGGAAGGCTCTAAGGAGAAATTATTCCTCTCATTTTATATAAGTATGCTCAGAAAGGCTAATGTCCTCCCTAGAGCCTCAGAGTCAGGAAGAGTGAAAACAGGATTCAAACTTGAAAATTCATACTCCTTTTACTTAAACTGCTCTAGAATAGCTTAAGAATCAATGGAAAAATTTAAAAAAGAGTATAGCACTCATCCATTAGCACCCTCAGTGGATGCCTGGAACCATGCTGACCACTGAACCGAAAGGAAAAGCTCGGGACTTTCCACCTCACTTAAAGAAGTACTCTTGAGATCCTCCTCAATGTATTTGAAGTGCCACCAGCACTACATATACATTTGGAGCCACTGCTATGTAAAATAAGGGTTATTTCACCACGAGCAAGGAAATAAAGGGAAGATTCACCATCTCCAGCAGGACAGGACAAAATGCTCCAAGATTTCATCATGCTACTCAAAACAGTGAGCAGTAGTTTGTGAATTGTTTATTTCTAGAACTTTCCATCAGTATATTTGGAGTTGATTAGGTAACTGAAGCCTCTCAGTGTGAAGCATCTGAGAACTCCTGTACAGCGTCCCCACACGTTCTCTTCCCAGGTTCTTTTACTCTTAACATCTTGTATTATTAGGATGACACACTTGTCAGAATTAATAAACCAAAGCTTACACACTATTGTTAATTGCGGCTAGACATTCCTAGTTTTTTTTTTTTTTTTTTTTTTTTT
>NC_045030.1:99915746-99935487 GCF_008632895.1 Mastomys coucha
GCCGGACCAGCTTCTTGGACTCACCATGACAGTTCTGAGGAGGTATTTGGCACAATACCCCTCAACCAGAATTTGTCCGCTATTTTCCTAGGGGTTTGACTGGAGTTACACGTTTCAGGGAAGAAGGCCACAGAGGTAAAAGACACCACAGACATATCTTATTAACAAGACTTATCACTCTAGATGGTGACATTGGTCACTTGACAGGGAGAATGGTTATTGTATTCACCACTGTAAAGTTACTCTTTCTACTTTTCCAGATGCCACTGTTTGGAAGGAAGTCACTACACACTGCCACACATAAGGGATGGAGAAGGGGATGCCTTCTTGTGTAAGGAAGTGCTGCATAAATTATTTGCAATTCTTCTGCTCCAGGGATTTGCCTCTTCTCTTCTGTTTATTTATTTATTTAATTGTTTATTTATATCACCATAGGCTCATGGAGATTTTCTGTATACTTTAGGTTACTAGCCAATACTACATTATTTATTTTGTTGCTCAAACTGTTCTCATTTGGCTGTCAGCAGTTCTTTCAGCTGGCCGCTACTTCCCTTTGCCATATCCCCATCACCGTGGGGTTTATGTTTTTGAGCACTTCCTTCATTTCTGGTACTACAAAAACACTTTAGCCTCATTTTGTGTGTTTCCTGTGTCAGCCCTGGGATCAACCACCCCTGCAAGGAGACTGATTTCCTTTAAATTGGAAGATGTATGAGAAAGCAAGCTAGAGGCTCTGGATATGTTTGGTTCTACAGGGCCCTGTTGACTAACAGAGCAAAGAGGTATGTGTATATATTCTATCTAGTGTATGTACACACACCTGTAGCTACTCCTCTGCACAACCATCTGTAGCTCTGTGAAGCTACTACCATAGTTCAAATTTTTTGTCTAGTCTCCCACTCAAATGCATTGCCACGTAGATTATTCCAGCTCCCCCTTGCTTAACTGTAAATACATTCCTCTCCAACAGCAAGCAGCCTGGCTTCTGCCATCAAACCCGCACTCTTTCTATAGCCTTGCTCCCTTACTCCTGCCAGATTCCCAAGGCTTGCATGACAGTTGACATGGCGAGTAGCTATGTTCATTTATTTTCCCTGGGCTCTGGGCAGCTTTCAGTGGTGGGCTATGATTTTTGTGGCCTGGGAAACCCCCATTGGTTTTGTTTCTTTTGCAATCTTCAAAGGCCTGGGATGCTTCGTCTCAGTGCTTGTCTGTGGCCGATTGAGCCATTAAGGCGTTTGTTCATGTTGTAGCATCCCCTCAACCACTGGTTGGCCTGCTAGACTTACGGCCCCCTGTTTGGGCATCTTCCCTTTTAACTAGTCATGGGATCTCTTGCTCAGTTGTGTGCTTCTATCTAGTGGGTTTGACTGACTGTGATGGAGGACCCTCAGAAGTCCCAAGCTTAAGCAATCTGCAGCAAGGAAGGACTAAGGTTCTTTTGACCAGAGTTTCTATTAGATGAGCTCTGTGGTCATCACCTTGGAGCAGTATGCTCACTGGATCCATGTGATCAGGGTCCCTGACCAGCCCTAAATCTTGAGAATTCTGTGCTTTGGAGGCCTTTCTTCTGCTGTAGAAGAGCTAACTAACGGTGCCCCCCCCCCCCCCCGTGACATTCTCTGGATCACATCAACTTCAGCCTGTATCTCCATTTTGGGATGCTCTGGCACACTTAAGGTCAGACAGATTCCCTGAAGATTTGCAGGATTCACATGCACGGTGTTTTCCTGCAGCTCTGAGGTTAAGCCCATTTCCAGGAAATTGGTCTGGCAGGCAGATTGATCCCATGGACTGACGTGGTAACTATTTATTCATTTTTCTTTCTTTCTTTCTTTCTTTCTTTCTTTCTTTCAGGATCATGGGATGGCTTAGATTGCAGAATGTTAACATGTTGACTGGGATTGCTTTTATAGAAAGGCTATCAACCCTCCTACCCCCCTACACACACACCTAAGGTAGTCTTTCTCTGGAATTTATGGAATTAAGAGTACAAAGTCTCCAAATTGCAAGGCAGTCATGAAGATATTTAGCACAAGGCATTTCTTATTTGAGCTCAGCCCCCATTGTCCTACTTCCCCTCCAGAATTTGCCTTGGTCCCAGCCCCAGTCTGGAACTTATAGGGGTTAAGAGAGGGATAAACCCCAGTCCCTGCCTCTAGCACCTTCCTGGCTAATAGGGACACAAGCACAGAAACTGTCCCCTTAAAGAATATAGTAAAAAGAACAGCAGTAATAATAATAGCAGATACCACTTACAGAGTTCTTACTATGCCTAGGCATTGGGTGTTTTGCAAGCACCATTGATTTGTTCTCAGTGATCTCCTAGGTGTCACTATTATCCCCACACAGGAGGCAGTCCGGGTTTGGCAATGGGAATCGATGGAAGTGTGAGAGCTATGATTGTAACTCAGATCCTCCCGCCTCCACAGTCTGATTCTTTTACACTCTCAGACCTTGAACCTGCAGCCAAGTGTGGTAAGGCAACTTGCCCAGAAAGAAAGGGGCCGAATCCAGTGCCCTCTGCCCTCAGCTCCACAGAGAAGCCATAATGCCTTGCCAAGAAGACAGTGGCATGTGTCCCTGATCCTAGCTCCTTCTCCTACCATTGTCCCATCTCCTGGCATGGTCCCAGAGACAGGCAGGCCATGTGGCTAGCATATCTCCCTCTCAGCACTGCCAGGCCACAGCTGGCCCACCTTCATGTGCCCCCTCCCGTGCCCAGCCCTCTCTCCTCAGCCAACCACACAGCCCTCCTTCCGTTCAGCATTCTTGCCAGCTGGTGTGTGAGCCCTGTGTGAGGAGATGAGGTTGCTATGGCAGCTGTGGAGGGTTAGTGTGGAGGGGGGGGTTACCCTGATGCAGAGCTGCTGACCTCTCTGGGAAGGGAGGCTGTGGCCCCAGGCCTGGTAAGTGCTTCAGCAGGTCACCTCAGACAGCCTACCCCCACCCTCTCTGGCCTTCTGCCCGCACCGGGTGTGCTTTAAGAGCTCTTACCACACAGAGAAAGGGATGAGCCAGGGAGGAAAAATGCCCAGGCTCTTCAGAGCTCAAGCCCAATATAGCAGAACTAATTTGAAATGTCACTTAGGGCAGTCTCACTCCCAGCCAGCAAAAAGCTGGTTTATTTACATAGTTGGCTGAGACAGGAGGCCAAGAACTTTGTCATGCCAAGGCGTAGGGGATGGATGGCTAGGAGCCCTGCTTGTGTCCCCTCAGCCTGGAACCTTGCTCTGACTTACCATCTGGAAGCCCCTGTGGGCACAAGGGCCTTCATGAAGGCCGTATCCCACTCTAGGGAGCGTTCACCCACCTCACCCCTTTCACAACCTAGGGCAAATCAGAAATACTCTAGTGACCACCTTGGTGCCAGTTTGTGTTAGGCACAGCACTGCATGCCTGGCATGATTTTCTTATTGGGCCCTTACCAAAGGGCTAGCTCTATGTCCCAAGTCAGGAAGCTGAGGCTAAGAAAGGTGAATGATTTTCTTGCAGTTCTATAGCCATTAAGAAAGTGACAACCAGGACTCAAATCCAGGTCAATCTGGCTCCTGAGGGTATGTCTTTCCCCTATAACTGTGCTTTGCACTTTGGCTTCAATCATTCAAGCTACTACCCAGGATATGGCCTATCTAAAACACTAGACCTACCAATTGACTACCGGGCATATGTGTTATTGGGGGTGAAACCCAGGGCATGCTAGGTCCATGCATATATACCAGTGAGCTGCACCCCCAGCTCCTGAGACCTTTTAAAACAGAGCCCCCATAGTCCCACTTGGATTGCTCAATGAACCACTAGACTCAGACCCCCCAGTAAGAGAATGAAGGCCCTTTCCGGTGCTTACTGGTATGCTTCAATCACAGAAACACCTAGGGCCCTATCTGATAAGGGCATGTGGAAATGACAGTCTTAGCTGACTATGCTTTTTTCTGTCATGGACTGAGCGTCTTCCCCCTAACTAGATGGGTGTGAATGTTGGGAGCTCACAGAAAAAGATGTAGTTCGTGTTCACATGGATCTTTGAGGCGCCGTGTACAATAAATAATATAAAAAGATTGGCAAATAGTGATTGGTTTGTGCCAGGAACTGTTTTAAGGCATCAGGGCTCTGAGAGAGGTCTTATTGCTCTTTAGAGGTAAAGAAACAAAATGTTGAGAGACACAGCATTTTGCCTAGGGGTCACACAGCTGACAAGAGGTAACAGTGGGGTCTGAATTCATGCAGACTGTTGTCAAAGCTCATATTTTAAATTTTTAAGCATTTATGCATATGGGTGTTTTACCAGCATGTATGTCTGTGAGCCATGTGTGTGCCTGGTATCTGCAGAGACCAGAAGAAGGTATCAGATATCTTGGAACTAGAGTTAACAAATAGTTGTGAGCCAACACGTGGGTGTTGGGAATGGAACCTGGGTCCTCTGGATAGGCAACCAGTGCTCATAACCACTGACCTCTCTCTTCAGGCCCCCACCCCACCCCATCCTTACTCTTAGTTCACCATTATCTGACATAAAAGGGAAAGGTTACACACAGTGGTAAGGAGCCTTGGCTTGCCAAGGGTACTGCAGTAAGCAAGCAAGAGAGTCATTTGTCAGTTGAACTCTTCCTTGAACACTTCTTTCTAGTGTTGTCCTGGGAAGGGGTGCTGGAGGTAGTCCAGTCTATGCTCAACGAAATCCAACTACTCTAACAGGCCATGTCTTGGCTTTTCTTAAGGCTCTGGCTACTTCTTGGCACCGAGAACTCAGCCAGCCACCTAGCCAACAGCCAAGGGAGCCAACTGAAGAAAGGCCTGGCTTCTTGTCATGGTCTCAGGGAGAGTATATGGCTAGAATCAGCTGGTAATCATTGAAGGATGTTGTGCAGCACTGAGATGGGGAGGAGTATGGAGAAGGCCCACCATAGGCCAGGGTTTGACAGATAGTTGGCTAGTAGGCAGGTCCTGGGCTGAAGGGACAAACATGGGGCCAGGTAGGAGGAGCCACTTAGCCTGAACTGGAGACTCTGCTCACTATGTGGTTCTCCTTGATGCTAAAAACCGAGGGATCATAGAAGGCTCAGAATGGAAAGGGTTACTTGGTCTGGTGGTAGAGCAGGTGGCTGCAGGACCTAGAGAACCCAGGCCATTGGATACAAAAAGATTCTGGCCCACACTCAAAGCTGTTGTCTGATTACAAGTGACTCATTTATCTTTCTGAGATTCTTTTACCAAGATACCTTACAAGACAATAGAGAGAGACCACCGCAGTGCTAAAAGTTAAGATCTCTTCTTCCTGTATAGGTCTTCTTCCAGTGCCTTCCAGCCATGTATCCTCTCACCAGACAGGACAGCACATACCTGCCTTTGCAAACATCATGAGCTTGGAGCAGGGTTAATTTTTTACTTTACGGGTACAAATATTTACCTGATACACCTCATGGATATATGGTATAGTACCCAAAGAGGCAAGAAGAGGGTGCTGGCTACTCCAAAATTGGAGTTATAGACTGATGTGAGCTGCTGTGTGGGTGTTGGGAATTGAAGCTGGGTTTTCTGCAAGAAAAAGGCAGTGTTCTGAACTACTGAGTCATCTCTCCAGCCCTACACTCCCGCCCCAGAGAGTTTTATATGAGAAGTCTTTCTTGACCTAGAAACCCAAGGAGGCGTAGGCAGGAGAGCAGCTTCTGCATGGGCAGACAGCCCTGCCAAGGACCAAGTTGGCTCAGAACTGGTGCTGAGGCTGGCTTGAGGAATAAAGACAGTCCTGGCTGGCTCATCAGTGGCTGGCTCATCATGGAGTAGCTACTGACTCCAGGGGCTCAACTTGGGAGGGGTGGCAGCTTTAGGAAAACTTCTGTGGGAAAACTCACTTGGGCAGTTCCTAGTTCCAAATATGCTTCAGACACTGCTATAATTGTAGAAACATCCAGGTTTCCTTAACCCTACGCCTGGCCCTCATTCACACAGCACTACCCTCTCCCTGTCTCCCACTTCCAACTAGGCAATCACTAAATCCCGGAGCCCCGCCCATCTCAATTCCTAAACCATTCCATCTTCTCTGTTTCCCCCCCCACCCCCCGCCTTGTGCCATTTCCCGCTAGCACTTCACTAGTTGGACTGACAAGGAGCACATTATCATTTGCTAAGGGCTTCAGGAGGTCAGGTTCTGCTGAGCAGTTACATAGATTTGCCCACTTAACTCTCCTGCTGACAACTTACTGGGAGGTACACTGCTTTATCATCCCTGGACTTACAGAGGACAGAAACTGGGGGCCAGAGAAGCCAAAAGTCCCTTTCTTAAGGGCATTCAAACTCAGACGATCTGACCTTAGAGCCATGGGCAACCATAAAACTCCTGGCCCCTCTCTAGATGTTCCTTTCCCTTCCATTTCTAACTCACCGCCACAGCAGCTTCTGCAAACCTGACTCTGACTAGCTGTTCTTCTAGCTGGCTCAGTGCCCCATCTGGGCTTATGGAAAGGGTCCACTCATGCCGCTACTGCCACTGACCTACTCCAGGCTGCCCATACCTCTTACACTACTGTCAGCTGCTTGATGGCAGGAGATGCACCAGCAAAGTGTTCATTACACAGCTGAGCTGGTACACACCGAGTTATTAGTGTCTCTTGTCTTTGCTCACCCAATACATATCCTACTAAGGCAAGAAGGATCTTTCCACACACAGCTCTGGAGATCACAAGGCCTAAACCACAATGTTTATTAAAGCGCACCAAAGCAAGGGCAAGCCAGTTCCACCTTTTACTTTCTTCCTGCTGCTCCTCGGCCTAGCTTTACTGTTAGTTGTCTTCCTAGCTCTCCCTGTCCTCTAAATATCTCTACCTGTGTTGTCTGTTGTGGCAGTCAGTACTTGCTTTTAAGGTGGTCCAAATCGAGATAATGCTGTTCGTGTAAAATTCATGGCAGAATTTGGAGATTAAGTAGGAAAAAAAAAAGAATGTCAAACTCTTTTATTATTTTTTTTCTATATTGATTTCATGTTCAAATGAAAACATTTCACAGATATTGAGGTAACAGGCACTTAGAAGCTGCTTTTGTTAAAAAGTATCAAGTCCTCACTTTGGCCCACAAGGTGGCCAAAGCCTCTGCTGTCCTCTTGGGTCAGCAGTGTTTACTTTGGCTCAGGCTCCCTGTTTGACTCTGCCTAAGATAAGAGTCTTTGTGGCTTGTCTACCTAACCTAGCGCATCCTGTGAGCAACAAGGCCTAGCAGGACAGGCTCCACCCCATGAGGACAATTATCTATGAAGGAGAAGCTACATCCTGGATCACATTGTCTTGGAGGAACCACAGTGATTCCCCTTAGAGATATGGCAGCAATGAATAACTTACCTCAACTTCTCAATCACCTTGTAGGGATGGAACTGAGACAAGATGGTGGGAGCGCACCTTCATCAGGACCTGTTAATTATCCATATCTCTTGACTGCTATTCTACTTCTTCCTTTGTTTAAAAGTAAAGTTCATATCAGTGCCTCAAAGAGAAACTTGGGGTCAACCAGTTCTCTTTATTTGTTCCGGTTCCCAGTGCATGATTGAATCTCCTTCCTCTGCTTGTCACCATTTCCCCTCTTTAATTGGCATATTGGAAAGAGTGGTAAAGCCTTTCCTGTTGTGGCTGTTGGAGCACAGGCCCCAACTCTCTGGTTACACTGGATGGCTTTTTAAAATGTAGCCTGCTAAAATCTCCAAGCTCTGCTAAGTAACTTGGGTGACATGTCTGTTAGACAGAATCAATGGCACTTCTTAGAGCCTTCCAGTATATTGGGGGACATTTCTGTGACACTCTGCTGGAACCTGGCTTGGATTGGACCTGTTTCACTAGCTCAGCATAGATAAAGTGCATATTGCAGTGGGTATTGGAGATGGCAGCAGAGACCAAGGCCCCTAGCTAAGCTAATCTCTTCTATGCCTTTGTCTCCAATGCCCAAGGGTTTGGTCCCTAGAGATCATCAGCTGAACCCTGGAAAGGTAAGAAGAGAAAAGCTGGGGATTTCCTAATGGGTAAAGGGCAATAAAGGCCTGAGGGAAAGGGAACTCATTTCACAGACCATGAGCAAGCATTGTTCCATATTGAGGCAGAGATTTTAGACTAGGGAACTTCCGTCCAGACGACTGAGCTCAAAATCCATCTCTGCTGTGAAAATCTAAGTCCCAAATACTCTAAAACTCAAAATATTGTGTTTTTCAGGATGCATACAACATCATAAGTAGAAAATTCTATAGTCAAAGCTCTGGCATCCTAACATTTTCTAAAATTACTGTCAGAGCTGGGCATGATGGTGAGCAACTGAAATCCTGACACCTGGGAAAATGAGGCAGGAGGATTATGAGGACAAGGCACCTGATCTAATAGTGAGACTTGATTACACACACACACACACACACACACAAACACACACTACCATTAGGTTCTATAAATAGTTTCATGTAAATTCATATACTTAATTTCATATTTAGCTTTAAGACCTATCCTCAAGATACTTCATTGTATATATACAAATATTCTAGATATTTCAAATATATTCAAATATGATCATTGTTCAGAGAAAAATCTACCAATAATTCATCTATTATTTTAGAAAGATACCAAATCTGAAACAGCTGATCTGAGACATTTATGATAAGGGATACTCAGTCTAAACTAAAGATCATTGACTTAGAGCTGCTGGGATAGTTAGAGAGTAAAGGCATTTGCCAATCAAGCCTGATGACACAAGTGAAGGGAGAAGGGGAGAACCCACCCTAGAAATGTGTCCTCTGACCTCCATGTGCACACCAGGGCACACATCACTCCATGCACAGCACACACAGCATTTAATAATAATAATAAAATTTGAAGAGACTCTTGAGTTGTCTTTTTCAAAAGGGCTGCTTGTGTGATGTGTGAATGTTACCTCAGTAAAGATGCTACATTAAAAAAAATATAAACTTTGCAGCCAGGAGAAAATAGCTTCCCCTATCTGTGCCTTAGTTTTCATGCTGTGAGAGGAGATGATGATAATAATGTATTTATCTTCTCACAGGGTTGCTGTGAGAATGGAAAGAACCAACACACACATGGAAAAGTGCCATTATGCCCATAGCGATGGCATGTTTCATACTGACAGTCATTCTTCTGTGCCGAGTACTGTGCTAATCGTTCAGTGCAGAGTATTTCATTGTATCTTCACAATGACAATGTCACAGTGTGCGTGCATGACCATATCCATTATGAAGGATACAGAAATTAGTCATGAGATGCCCGGCCGTGATGTAAGCAGCTATTGGCAGAGCTAGGTTTGACTGTTAGGATTCCCACCTCTCCCCCATTTGGTCATATCTCTCCAGTCACTGGACTTTTAGCTTCATGCAAGGCCAAAAAGTCTAGGTCTGGCCTCCCCCAGAAGCTGATGAGATGTGACAGGCTTTCTTCTAAGAAGACACATCTTTATGCCTATGGCTACTTTACTAAGGTGCCTCCTTGGCAATAGAGGCTGCTTCCAGGACTCAAAGCAGACCTAAAATCAAGAACTATTGGGTCACGCTGCTTCACACATGTATCTGAAGCTGATTTTCAGGTCAGCCAGCTGAAGATTTGTCTCCGGGCTCTCCAGTATTTACAGAATCCCAAAGCTTCTCTCAGGGACTTTGGGCAGGCACATTCTCTTACTACTCTTCATTTGCTTTTTTCTTTTCTTTTCTTTTTTTGTAAAACAACAAAACAAAACAAAACAAAAACAAAAACAAAACAAAACAAACAAAAAAAAGCCCACCTCAAGCTCACATTGGTGACTTAACTCACTCAGAGCAAGGAATCAAACCTAGATTTCATTCACTTACCAATTCCATTCATTCACATTTCTTATTCATTCATTCGTTGCCTATTAGGTGTTGAGGATACAAATATGAATTGATTTCTGCTATGGAAAAAAGGCTGGAGAGAACTGGGAAAGGAGAAACACATGGCAGCTGGGAAGGGTGTGTGTGTGTGTGTGTCAAGTGTATGCATGTGTGCTGGGGGTGGGGACTGGCAGGCAGGGACTGTCTCCTAGACAAAGCATTTCTTGTAGAATAAATATCATTTCACCAAGAGTAAGGAAGAGGGAGGAGGCAAGGGCGTTTCTAGGGAAGGGAAACGCTTGGGCAATCCTGGTAAAATGTGGTGTTTTGGGTGGGTGGTAAGAGACGAAATGGCACGTAGTGGGGGACACGGTGAGAGGTGGCTCTCATCCTGTACCTTATAGGTCATCTATGATTAGCTCGATGCAGCAGGAATGGGCTTGGTGGGCTTGAGAAGTCACTGAGGGTCTGGGGACTGGCCAGTTTGGTTTCAGAGAGACCACCTATGCCAGCCGAGTGAGGAAAGATCCAGAGAGGCCAACCTGGAGGCAGAAGACCTTGAGAAAAGGTCAGAGAAAGGAAATAAACATCACAGTGTAGCCCTGAGGATAGAAGGGAGGTGTCTCCCAAGGCTTATAACTAAGGTTTCAGTACAGGAGATGGAGGGGAGGGAGGGAAAGTCTAGTCCTAGACTCTGGCTTAGTAGCCACAAGGTTGCTGGCCCTGAGATACGAACACGAAAAAGCAATAATGGGGCTGACTGGGACACTAGACCACTGTGTTGGGAGTCCAGGATCAAGGCACATGACCAGAGAGACACCCCTCTGCCCCCTGGAAACCCTCGGCAGGGCTTCTTTTTCATTGTTGGTTTGTACCAGACAGGGACCCAGGCTGGCTTCCAATTTCCTCTCAATCCTCCTTCCTGGGCGGGGATTACAAATTGTGTCACCAGGAGCTTCTTGATTCGGAGTCTCATGCTCCTCATTCTACTCTGTCCAGGGACTTCAGCTGTCTTCTGCAAATGTACAGTCCCAGTGACAGGGAATGTAGGGTCTAGAAACAGGAAACAGTGAGGTCTCTAAGAATGTCACAAGACTCGAAGTAGGGACCTGACAACTAAAAGCTTACCTTACGCAGCCTACTTCCAAGGAATCCTCTCCAGAAACTGAGATTTCCATGAGAGCCCTTCCTCCAACCCCCAACACACCCCAGCCAGGGAAAGAGCTAGAAGAACTCTGGGTACTGCTAAGGAGAGGACCGACTAAAGTGTGATTTGCATATGATTTGCATAAGACAATCTGTTCTCTAGTAATTTTCAAGTGAAAATGTTATCATCACTCCCTGGAGGGTCACTGCACGATTTTTCTCTCCTTTGTTCTTTGGTGCACACAGACTGCCCCAGGTCTGCCCTCTAGGAAGGCCTAATGGGGAGGAGGAGCTGAAGCAGGACCTGGGAAAGAGAGGGGCACTGTCCTGGTTCAAGGGCTGACATTCCCTCCCAGGGCCCAGTACAGACCAAGCTTCTCCAGACCACAACCCACTCCAACGTACAGCCCCTGCCTAGGCTTCTTGCTATCCCCTGACCCCCCGATGCTGCCCTGCTCTGGGACCTCTCTAGGGGCCCAGTTACTAAGTCAAGCCCAGGCAGTTCAAGGCACAGGCCTGGCTCAGGGGATACTTTCTAATAGGTGGATAATTGCCTCTGTTAATTGCAATTTGATTTTAGTAATTTTTCTCTAAGAGCTTAGAGGCCTCGGGCTCAGATATGGAGAAAGGGGTGGAGGGGTGGAGCCTCCAAGCTGGGGTCCAACCACTCAGATTTTATCACCTACTAGTCCATCCCAGTGGGTCTGGGACCTGAGCAGTATCTCACCAGGGACCTCAGCCTCTACAAAGACTGGAAATGGTTCTGAGGACCAGTAGGCCCCAGGGAATGGCTTGGCAACACCTCTAGAAGGGAATTGTTGGCAGACTGACCAAGTACATTGCCTGAGGCCTATCCAAAGCCAGAGCTGGACAATTTGTCTGGGACTATCCCAGTCCCTCCCACCCTTTCTTGGGACTGCCACCATCACTTCCCTCATTAGCCAGCTATATCCTCCTGGGTTCCTCAGAGCATATGGTTTTGAAACCCTGTGACCTCAAGGACCACTGTGTTTCCAGTCCTAGATTTTCTGGCATTTATCATGTGGCCCAAGCTGGCCTTAAATCCTAAATGATCATGTTTCAGTCTCTTGAGCTAAGATGCCCATGGTGAGCCACCTCGGTCTGTTTTCTGGTCTTAAGGCAGGGAATTGATGCTATTCCTACAGTGGAATTAAGGTGAGGATTAAAAACAGTTACTACGAGTGGCATTCTCTCCCCAGCAGGGTCCAGCACTTACTGAGTTCTCTGTCAGTGATGCCTGTACTCTGGCTTTTATGATTACTGACCTCAGGATACTCAGGGTTCACCCCTCACCTTTCAGCTGGTATCCAATAGGTACCTGGGACAAGATAGAATCAGGTGGAAGGGGGGTGCCCTGAGGTTAGAGCCTGCCTGGGACGATGGTAGAGGCTGGGAGCAGGAAGCTGACAGGGTGCAGTATCCTGAGCAGAAGCTACCCCATTGAAAGCTGGGTACCTTGGAACAGAGGCTGCATATGTGATGTCTCTTGCCAATCCACTATTCACCACTTCTGCCTCTCTTTCAAATCTCCATGTTCCCACTCATGAGCACTAGAAGGAAGGGAAATCTAGGATAGGACAAGTTCGGGAAGCAGCTTTGCCCCTTGGAAAGTCACTTAGAGACAAGTGGGCCAGGCTTCCAGCTCCTTTGTTGGCTTCTTAGCTGTCTCTTTGGCTACAGTTTTTCAACCTCAGTTTGCTCCTGGGTTCCCACATAGGATGGCTACAGGATTAGCTAGGATAACAGGCAGCAGCATGCTTCATAAATAGCCATTTCCTCCCCTGCCCCTCCCCTTCCCACACGTGTAAGGGGAGCAATTATCTCCCTGTGTTTATGCATGTGCTGCCTGCTTCTCCCCACCCAGTTCCTCCCTCACGCGGAGGTGTCGGGCCACTGCCTTCCTTTCCACGGCATACAGGCCCTCTCTGTTGCTGGCAAGGAGCAGGAGGGGGTGATGGAGGCAGGTAGTGGTTTGGGGCCCTGGTAGAGTGTCTGGGCGCCTGCCTACCACCTCTGGCCAACTGCTGCCTGTAGTATGCTCATTAAGCCCAGAGGACCCCAGAACAGCATCACAGGCCTTTGCCTTAGCCCAGCCCCCAGGGGCCTAACAGGGGAAGGGCTGCACAGACAAGCTCTTTGCTTGAGAACTTTGGGGGGAGCGGGGTAGAGCTGCGCTGGGCAGTGGCCCAGAGAGGAAACAGAAAAGGGTAGTCAGGGGTCTGGGGGAACCTAGTCTGTTAGGCAGGGCAGGAATTGGGAGATGTGAGGAGAAGGCCACAATTTCTGCTCCGTCTTGGACTATGCTGGGCCTGGTGTGGCTGGCCCCTGCCTGTAAAGGAGGTGTTGACAGAATGATGGGGTGGGAGGTCCCCAGATGCGGGCACTGCAGGGCCAGCATGCTGGGAGGTGACTGCCTGGTACCTTGTCCTGGGGCTTCTGGATTCTACTACTTACTATGAATTTGATTTGTGTGTTTTGGGGAAAGTTCCTTCAGTTCCTCTTGTCTAAACTGGAGCTGAGAATAAACACACAGTGAAAAGCATGCCTGGAAGTGGGGCATACTAGATTCAGGAGAAAAGAGAATGGGTCGGGAGTGGGGTGCCCAAGGGCCCTCATCTGTCTCTGGATTGCTTTGATCCTAAAACTAGATGGGACGGAACCGTGGAATACTGTAGACATTTAATAGAGCTGTGTGATGGGGACACGGGTGTTGGTTACACTGCATGTTTTACTGCATTTTGGCAAGTCTGCAGTGGTCCCTGGTGAAATGAATGTTCAGTGACAGCATCCTTGGCCTATCTTTAGGGAGAGAAGCTCTTGTGCCCTGAGAGAGCCTAAAAAGCAGACCGAGTGAGTTCCTAAGGCAGAGCCCTGTGGAAATCTATGCATCTTAGGTTAAGTAACTACCAAAATGAATTCTCAGACTCCTATTGTCTTTTTCAATGTCTGCCTCCACGAGGCAGACTTGCATATGGAAGGAATCAGTCTGTTAGTGGGCCTGTGAACTATGGCCCACACCAGGCCACTCCCAGCTCCCTTGACTGCCAAATACCACTGCAGCTGGCCAAGCCTACAACAGTGGCAGCCTAGAGAAGTGGTTTACATGTTTGAATCATCTAGGATCTTGGGAAGTGTGTGAGTATAGGGTGGAAGTTGGGCATCTGCTAATCTCCAACGTCTCCCAGGTGTTCTTATAGGAGTCCTGCTGGGAACACCTGGATGATGACCACAACTCCTCAACATCTGCCTCTTCCCTGCTTTGAGGGAACATTGGATATACTGGACACAACCAATTACCCATTTGTTAACCAACGTTATGTGATCATGGGATATGAATGTCTTTTTACCATTTCAAAGTACATTGCTAGGAAGTGATGACCTGTCTCCCTACAACCCAAGAGGACTGCTAGTTTTGAGGGCATTGGAGAGGTGGAAAAGAATAAGCTCCCATCATGTTCATGAAGCTAGATGAAGGTGTTGGCCGATCACTGCCTTCTTCTCTGCCCATGTCTTCTGAGCCTTGGGCCTAAAGAACATAACTCCTTCTCGGAACCCTTCTCTTCTCTTGTGAAGGTTGGTTGTCCTGCATGCCTTCACCCTCTCTCCATCCCTCTTCCTCTCTTTCCCTTCCTCCTTATCTGTCCCTTTACCTGCCTCTTTCCTTCTCCCTGGCTTCTCTGCTTCTTGCCCCTCTGCTATTCATCTGCCCTTCACCTCTTCCTCTCCACACTTCAGACTCTGGCTTTGGTCCAGTGTTCCTGTCTTAAGACCCAACTCTTCTCTCATGGCCTCACTACTGTCCTCTTCAAAGTGGTTGTCCATCCTCTGTCCAGCCCCAGCCTCTTTGCCAAGCCCTAGTGCCACATCTCTAATTACTTGATAGACATCCTCATCTGGAACTTTCTCTAGTACCTCACATTTCGCACGTCTAAGCTAAATTCATCACATTCCCATGCATCTTCTGTCCCCACTGTGCCCAGTGTCTGCTCATGAGTTCAAGCTTCAGTCACACTGAAACCTTAATTTCACCCTGCTCTTGCTGTAGCAGCTGGGTCACTGTCTGCAGATGTTGGAGGTTTCTCTGGGAGTACCAACACCCTTTCTCAATTTTTCTCATTTCTTCTGCACAACGTGGGTCTCACCTGGAAGTCCAGTATCATCTGACAGTTCTCAAACATCTGAGGTTCCTTGCTGGCTTCCAAATAGCTTAGGTCTCTATGGAAGTCACAAAGTCACTTGTTTGCAAAGGCTGTGTAGGAAGGGAGTGAGCAGAGTTGGGTGTGGTGTGGGGAATAAAATAAAAAAAAAATGAGTAAGGAATGGAAATGACACACCTTATTTACAGGAGGCTGGCGACAGCCTTTAATGTGTGACATTGTGCCCGTGTGCAAATGACAGCCTGCTTTAATCTATTTGGGCTGCTATGATAGACATACTATAGACTTTGTGGCTTAAAAATAAATGGGAATACATTTCTCGTGGTTTTGGAGGCTAAGGAGTCTCAAGTTGAGGCACTGGCACATTCTGTGTCGGTCTCATCAGTGTCTGTTTTTGCCATCTAGCTTCCTGTAACAGAAGGGACTGGGGTCTGCCTGGGATCTCTTTTAGAAGGACAGTAATCTCAAACCCCATAACTTAAGTGGTTCCCAAACACCTAATATAACCACTTAAGAGACTAGGACTTTAAAATAGAAATTTGGGGAGGGGGCACAGACACTTAGGACTGAAGGGAGATACAATATGGCTAGACACTCCAGTTTATCCAGAAAAGCCAGAAACCTGAACGTTAAGTGTAAATTTTCTAGGTTTTAAAATGCTGGCAAATGATTCTGAGTTTTGTAAAATTTTGTGCTGGGCCATACCAAACCCACTGGTGACTGGTTGTTGCTCATTGAAACTCAATCTTGCAAAATGTGGGTTTGCCTTACAGTACACTCTACTTGGGATTCCCTCCCTGTCTCTTCTCATCCCCAGGTTTCCCAGTCTTCATAGAGGGGCCCAAGAAGCTGGCCCAGAGCTGCCTGATCACCCACTTTACTTCTACTTCCTACAACCTTTACCCTTCAATGGCCTGTGCCTGGAGCTCAGCAATGCCTAGGGGAGTGACAGTGCCACTGCAGCCACTAGGGTTAGAGGTTAGAAGTGCTGAGATGTAATTAGGCTGCCTGGATTTGAATACTGGCTTAGCTACTTATTAGCTGGGTGACCTAAGGCAAGATTCTACCTTCTCTGTAACCCAGTTTCTTCCGTATGGGGGTTGTTACAAGGTTTAAATGGGATAACCCAAGAAAACGACATGGTTTGTAATAAACTCTTTTAAAAAAGGTACTAGATATTGTTACCAAGAGCTTGCTGCACATAAAAGCCAATATTGGAGTTGGAGTATGAGAACTTGCATGTAAGTGTGAGGACCTGCATCCTCATCTGCATCTCCCATTTAAAAGCCCAGCAGACCACATGCTATCCTAGCCTTAAAAAGGGCAAAGTCCAGGATCAGTCCCATCTCAAGGGAAGATGATAGAAATAGACAAGGACTTCTGATATCATTGACCAGATAGATGGTTGACTACAGAAGTTCATGACTACTCTGGAAAAGCCAAGTATTTTTTGTTTGTTTTTCTTTTTCTTTTCTGAGACAGGGTATCTCTGTACAGGGTGTCTCTGTGTGTCCCTGGCTGTCCTGGAACTCTGTAGACCCAGATCTCAAACCCAGAGATCTGCTTCCTTTGTCACCTGTGTGCTGGGATGAAAGGTAAGCACCACCATTGCCTGGCTGAAAAAGCCAGTTTTAACCAGCAAGAATCACTGATGAAGGGCCTGGCAGCTTTTCCTGGAAGGGAACACAAGGAATTTATGTTCAGGTGTGTCCAGACCATAGTGACTTCATTATCAATATTGCCACTGGAGATTATTCATTGTCATTTCCTTTTTATTTTTTAACTCTCTTGCTGAAGGATAAGCCCAGGGAGGACAGGAATCAGGCTATTGCCTTCCTTATCTGCACCCTTCAAGACCAAAGCCTTCCCAGGGCCATACACTCAGGAACACAATGGATGCATGAGAAAATGCTGGTCACAACAGACTGAATGTAAGCCCCAGAGGTCTATTACAAGGCAGTTATATGCCAGGCATGGGGTCTAGGTGCCAGCAGCGAAGCACAGGGTCAAGGGCACAAACACTGTGTTGGGGGAACCCCTGGTTTCTGCTTCCCAGCTGCTGGCGGGTAGGTAATACCTCTCTATTTGCTTCTCATGTCTGACTTCAACATCTGTAAGATTTCCAGAATCCCCACCTACTGGGGTTGCTGGGACCCCTGGGGAGGGATAAGAGTGTCCCTGCTCAACTTTGTTAGCTTAGCTAAAATCAAATGAAAGCTCTCATGTGGCAGTTGGTGAGCAGAAGAATTAATACAGGTCCTCCAATCACACACACACACACACACACACACACACACACACACGTGCTCGGCTTCTCCTCACCCAGACACTGAATTGTGAGCCTGGGGACGCAGGGAGCTTTATGTATAGATTGCCTCACTAGGTTCCTTGTTAGAGACTACACTTCTGGTGTGTGTGTGTGTGTGTTGCAGAAAGGGGGATTTAAATCACAGAATCATGGAGAGCTTTAAAAGTGAGCTTCAGAACTTTTAAAACAAGTTCTTGAGAAGCTACTACTATGCCACTACATTTTTCCAAACAGAAAACATTTCTGCCAGGCATGCATTGTGGTATACATATGGAATCCCCAGCACCAGCGAGACGGAGGCCAAAAGACTAGGTATGAGGTCATCCTGGGCTACACATTGAACGCTTCAAAAAAAACACTGTTCATGGGTGATTGTCATCACCTAGGCGAATTCTGGCTTTTCTGATTCCTCTGTATACCTACCCTTTGCTATTGTCTAGCATCTATCTATCTATCTATCTATCTATCTATCTATCTATCTATCTATCTCTGTATCCTACCTCATCCCTCCATCTTCCTACTTCATTATGCCCAGCAACTTCACCAATTCATCCCCAGCACAGCTGAAAGCATGTTTGGACCTGTCCCAACTCTAAAGCCATGTCCCACGTGGCACAGTCTCCAATGGTCCCTTTCCTCCACACTCTTACCTTTCCCCTTAAAGAGCTGGGTAGGAATAAATTATCCCCACCCTGATCCCAACATGTGGGAATTTTGCCTCATTTTCCCTTGGATGCCAGAAATTATTGTCATCACTCGGGTTTAAATGATTTGTTTCTTACGCTACAGATTGGTGTGTGTGTCCCAGTGCACAGACAGGTGTGAGAGTGTGCACAGGCACAAGCATGGATCTGAAGCATTTAGTGCAGTGTAAGCATTTAGTGCCTGAAAGACGATTCTCAAAAGCAGTGTGTGTGTGTGTGTGTGTGTGTGTGTAGTGGTTACCCGAGTCTCCATCTGACCTTTTGGGTTCTGAAGCCACAGAAAAGGGAGAGGTGGATCCTTGTCCCTAGCCTACCCTAGAGTTCACAACCCAAAGAAGAAAAGGAAAAAAGCTACAAAAGCTGTTGGTACAAAGGGCCATCTCAAAGAGAAGGGAAGCGGGGAAAACCACATAACCCAGGGTTAGGAGGAAACAGCAGTTGATAGGACAGTTAGAGCCGTGTCTCAGGGGTGCATGAAAAGCAATGAGTTCTAGGGGTGTCGGTGTCGGGTGGGAGGCACTCAGTGAGCCACTCAAGCAAAGGACAAAGTATCCTGAGTGCAGTGGCGGGAGATTAGATAGTCCACACTGTGACTAGCCTTATGTAGACTTATTCCTGTAGGCGATAATGAGCCATCAGAGGTTTTGTAAGTAGGGGAGTAACATGATCAGAGCCGTGTTTAAGGAAGATTAATTAAAAATACTGTATGGTGTGTTTAATTCATGGTTAGCCCTGGGCTGTAGAGGAGACAGGAGACGAAGCAAACAAGGCCCCAATGAACAGGCAATTCACAAAGTAACAGCCAATAAACATATGAAAGGATGTTCAACCCCACTAGAATGCAAAGAAATGCAAATTAAGCAACAATGAGATACCATATTTGGCCTATCAAATTAGCAGGGATTAAAAATTTAAAAACCCTCGCTGGCGCCTAGGGTTTGTGAGGCCAGCTATTACTCACTGCTGGGCGGGGCCCTGAGCCTCAGCAAATTACCCCGGCCTTGGGAGGAGATTGGAAAAGCTTTTTTTTTTTTTTTTTTTTTTGAAAGGGCATATTGTATAACTCAGAAACCCTATTTTTAGGTATTTATCCTAAAGAAATCATTGTGGATGTGAGTGAAAACTCACGCCCTCCGTGTCCTGGGTGTTACTTATAAAAGCAAATAACTGTGTTGAATGAATGGGGAGAGGTTTCAAATTGTGTAATGGAGATTTCAGAGACTGAGCATTAACATTTCTGAATCCTCAAAGGCGGAAGGCAAGAGACCAAAAGGGTAGTTTTAAAAAAAACTGCTGTGGTACGCAGGTCAGGTCTCTAAGGGGAGCCTCTAAAATTTGTCCTGTGACCAGACGGTGCCTTTGTTTGGCTTTGAACATTCAAGCTGGCCTCTTGGTCATGCAGATGTACCTCAAGTACCTATTCTTTGTCTTGGGGAGGCCCTGACTCCATATGCAGATGCTATAAGCAGCGATGTTAAGCATTCTGTTTAATAATGTAAAAGGCTGTCTTCTTGGTGGGCTGGGGGGCATCCTCACAGACTCTCTTGTGATGTTAAATGATTTTCAGCTTTCTCTGCTTAGGCTT
>NC_045030.1:99936510-99938024 GCF_008632895.1 Mastomys coucha
AGAGAGAGAGAGAATGGGTGCATGCCCAGACTATTGGTCAACCATGAAGTGACCCCTAAGGAAGTGCTATGTTTGAATCAAGAAATATTGTGCTGTGAGTATTCATGACCCCTCAAAATTCATGATGGTGCTAAGTAAGAGAGATAGAACAAGGCTCTGATCCCACTGAGGCAGCTGACAGGAAAAGAAAAGAGGAACCTAGAAACTCCAAGATGCAAGAACCTGAAAGACTTGGTGACAAATTGGATGAGGGTAAGGCAGAGGGACACTCAGGTATCTGGTGGAGCTTGGGCTATGTGTGGAACAGGTGGTCAGGAGAACAAATATATCTAGCCCCAGACACAGCTGTCACAGGGCCATGCCAAGGGCAGGGCATAAACCCCTAAGTATTCTTCTAGCTCTGGTAGCAGCCAAGAGACAATTTTCCCATCATCAAGGAAGACAGCCTCAGGAAAGACTTTGGATTGGCTGGCTTTGCTAAGTGAGGAGGTATCTTCTTAGTTACTCCGGAGGCCTAGGTGGGCAGATCTTCTGAGCCCTGGAATTCCAGACCAGCCTTGAAAACTGGGCAAGATTCTGGCTTTCAAACACAAAGCAAAACAAAAACCAACAAAACAGAGATGATGGTGATTGACTAAGTGAAAGCGCATGCTCTTCCCATGACAAGCAAGCATGTACGACCCACTGACAAGGATCTGGATACCACACTGACTGTGCTCTGGTATTCCGAGTAATGAAGTGCCCGTGCTGTAGACTTGACCCATACAAAGTCACTGATGTATGTGTCCAGGAGAACGAAGGCCATTCAGATGTTCAAGTTAAAACATAACTATGTATAACTATGTATATACACATGTATATATGTACACACACACATACACACACACACACACACACACACACACACACACACACACACACACATATATATTTCGCTCATATTCTCCAGCTTCCCAATTGCCAATCTGTCTCTTTTCCATCTCTAAGGCCACCCACTGCCCAAATGTGCACTCAGTGTCTGTCACAGGACCACATGCCCTATCTCTGGGGCTGAAGCTTTCTGTTTTGTGTACCACTGCTATCAACAGGACATGAGTATATACCAGGTATGAGTAGTGACTCAGAGTTCTGCCACTTTCTTGCTTGGTGGCGTGAGTGAGTTCCCTCCCCCCTCTGGCCTACAGTTGCTCTGGGTGCAAGTGAGTTAATACTGGGAAGGCAGCTAGAACTGGGGATGACAAGGTCTGCCTGACTTCTAACTATGTCATTGCTTTACTTTAAGACTCCAGCTTTCCTTTCTTGACCTTTCCCTGCCTGCTCCCCCCACTCATCTCCCAGGATGATGAGTAGGGTCTTGGGAAATGCCATATGCCTGGCCACTTTGAAATGCCACTTTTTTTTTCTTGTATGCTTCAAGTGGTCTGGGATTGCTTTATTTTTTATTTATTTATTTTTTTATTTTTTAGATATTTTCTTTATTTACATGTAAATTTCTCCATTCCCAGTTTCCCCTC
>NC_045030.1:99939095-99940616 GCF_008632895.1 Mastomys coucha
GTATAGCTGGGTCCTCCGGTAGAACTATGTCCAATTTCCGGAGGAACCGCCAAGCTGATTTCCAGAGTGGTTGTACCAGTTTGCAACTGGGATTGCTTCTTTATCGTATCACTTGGAAATCAGCACAGCTGGCATGAGGCTGGGCTGGGATGCTCCTGGGCTTCTGTGGTCAAGGAAGTATGAAAGGAGCCTGGTGAAAGGTTGGTGGCACCCAATTACAACTCATCAGTGCACCAGATTCACTGTATGGTTTCTGAATACACAACGTTCCTTCCCCAGGCTTCAGTTCCCTCAGCTGTATCATGAAAAGCTTGGGTTCGGAAGGTCCTGAGGACACTCTATCAGTAGGTATCGCTACCATCCTGTCTGCAGTCACTCCACACTGCCTCTCCTGAGATTGGCCCTGGGAGAACAAATGGCAGTGGAAAGCAGGGCCAGGGAGAGGTGACAGTCCTGGGAGGCAGAGGCAGAGGACTCATTAGGCGTTAATGAACTGCAGTGGAGCATATTGATCACCTCTCCAATCATTTCCTCCTAATTCAGTCCTCAGGGTCAACAGGCCTCTGTCTTTCCTGGGCTTTGTGCCCATGCTCTCTCTGAGCAGTCAAGGGCTCTTGGAAGGGCTGCCAGGCCCACAGCGCATGAGCAGGAGGAGAAGTGCTAAAGTGTGAGCCCCAACTCCGGCTTGCTGCCCCCTCCATCCTGCAGTGGTGTAGCCAGTGCCAGTCTCATGGGCATGCTGCCAGAGAGGTCCACAGGGCTCCACATTGGATTAAACATCATGCTGTTCCACCTTGAAATTCTCTCTCTCTCTGTCTCTCTCTCTCTTTCTCTCTCTCTCTGTCTCTCTCTCTGTCTCTCTCTCTGTCTCTCTCTCTGTCTCTGTCTCTCTCTGTCTCTCTGTCTCTCTGTCTCTCTGTCTCTCTCTCTCTCTCTCTCTCTCTCTCTCTCTCTGTCTCTCTCTCGGAGTTTCCTATTTTTGTTTGCACCGGGCCTTGCCCAGGCTAGCTTGGGGGCTACACAGATGGTATCTACGAGAGCACACAGAACAGAAGCCCTGCTTCATCTCTCTCCTGTAGACTTAAGCAACATATTAAGACTCTCCCTTAATCTCCTCTTGAACCAGCCCTTGCACTCCATAGGAGACAGCTCCCTTAGCTGGCAATTGACCTTACTGACTTACTGATTCCCAAGAGATCTTTGGGGCACTTTTGCCCATCACTACTTCCACTGAGTGAGCCAAGCCCTTGGAAAGTACCACTTTCCTTGTCTGTCAATCAAACCAGCTCAGGCAACAGACCATTGTATAACAGTTGTAAGCATTCAGACAATTCTAAGGAAACCACAAGTTTGTGTGGCATTGCACACAAACATGTCTTTCTTTCTAGTCCTCAGAAAGCAGAGGCAGGGGAATCTCTGTGTGTTTGAGGCCACCCTGTGCTACACAGTTCCAGGCTCTGTCAAAAGAAGACATTACCTCCTGTTCTGGTTTAAATGGGAAATCCTCCACCCCTACTCCCC
>NC_045030.1:99941186-99942089 GCF_008632895.1 Mastomys coucha
TTTTAAATTTAGAATTTGTGGCTGGAAGCTAAATCCCACAGCTCTTGGCTTTCTTTTCGGCTGAGCCGAAGAGCCTAGGTCTGTGCTGGCACACCCTCTTCCTGAGGGCCAATAGCCACAGAGCCATCCCTGACCGCCCCCCACTGCCCTTGGGGGTGAGGTTCCTTCAGCCTCCCTCAGATGCTGCAACTGGCTGCCAAGTCTGGCTAGTGTACGCACGGGTGGCAGAGGGCCCAGATATCCCCTGCTTTGCTCCCTCAGGCTGTCGCTGTTCCCTGGGGCCCAATTAAGCCAGTGCTTTGTCCCTGGGCAGCAGAGGCGGGTGTCCCTGGCACTCTTCGGCTCCACACTCCATCTCTTCATCAGCTGTCGCCAGACAGCCCACATAATGTGGGGATTTCATGCTCAATATTCTTGATGAAAGTGGAACATCAAAACCTCAGCGGGGTGGACACATGGAGACTAAGGGAGGCTCTCGCCCAAGGAGCTATCATCTCAGCAAAGGAATCAGGCGGCCACGAACTCTTCTCGTCATTAGTGCTGCTGTTGTTATGGGTCTCCCCGCATCTGGGGAGAAATAATGTTAGCCCTTGCTTTTGCACATGTGTGTCTGTGTGTGGAATCTCTTGGCTGATAGCAATCTCTGCCGCTTGTCATACTAAATATTGATCGGCACTGCTGGGAGACGCCAAGGCTTTAATCTTCTGGCTGCCGCTCCCTGAACACTGATGTGGGTGTTGGGTTGGGGAAGAAGATCATATTAGTTCTTCACACACCTGTTTTGCCACTTGCTTTACTCCTGCACAGCACTTGGGCTATTAATGCCACGGGAAATCGGCTTTCCTGTAATGTCACTTTCTCTCTTCACTTTCCTGGTATGCCAGCCCCAGGCAGTCACCACCC
>NC_045030.1:99942115-99946949 GCF_008632895.1 Mastomys coucha
GTTCTCCATTCATTCAGTAGTTATGCTATTAAGCACTCGGGAAGTATCTACTGCAGGACAGGCCCAGGGCTAGGTTCTATGAATGCACAGGTCCGTGGGACAGTCTCTAATACCCACTCAGAGATCTCAGACAGACAGGAAATGATCTTGTCACGTTGTCATCGGCATGTGTCAGGAAGGCAGAGCAGCCATGCAGGTGATCCAGCAGGTGAGGCAGCTGCCTGATTTCTTCCTGGAAGAAGTGATCTTGAGTCTGGATTTGGGAGCACACACTTTGAAACAAACGAATAGCCCTTAGAGAAGAGTACTGTCTACTGCTAGCTAAAGCCTGGTTTTACCACTGATCTGCATGGCCTGGGATTAGGTCATAGGCCCCATCTGGCTTCCATCTGTATTTTTCAAGATTTATGTGTGTGTGTGTGTGTGTGTGTGTGTGTGTGTGTGTGTGTGTGTCTGTGTACATGCGCGCATGCACATGTGGGTACTTGTAGAAGCAAGAAGTAGTTAGGTCTCCTGGAGCAGGACTTATAGATGGTTGTGAGCCATCCAGTGTGAGTGCTGGGAACTGAACTATGCCTGTCTGCAAGAGCTGTGAGCACTTTTCACCACGGAGTCGTCTCTCTAGCGCATCTGTCTTAAAATGAAACACCTAGACACAGCCTAGTGCACCGCTGTAATCCCAACCCTTGAGAGACTCAAGCACGAGAACTATGAAACAAGAGTTCAAAGACAGCCTGTAATACATAGGGAGACATTTTCAGAGAGAGGGGAAGGAAGAGAGGGAGAAGGGGGGTAGGGTGGAAGGAAGGAAGGAAAAGTGGGGCAGGAGGATTGCTTCAAGTCCCAGACCAGCCTCCACTGTATATTGTGTTCTAGGCTAGGGTAGGGCTACAGTGTGATACCCTGGGTCAAAACCAAACCAAACCAAACCAACCAACCAACCAAACAAACAAACAAACACCTGTTGTGGTGACACGCACCTTTAATTTCAGCACTCAAGAAGCAGGAGGATCTCTGTGAGTTTGAGGCCATCCCCATGTACATAGTAAATTCCAGTATAGCTAGGACTAAATAGAGCTTCTGTCTCGGAAAGAGAATCGAGGGGAATCTACTACAGGACATAGGATTTCCTGGGTGGAAAGTGTCTGCAATGATAGACAGATGAGCCCGAGCTCAGAGAGTTGCAACACTGACAGGAAGCTTCTCAAGGGAGTCCAAACCTGCCAATACTGGACTTCTGTCTGGAGTGGAAGGAGAAAGGAAAGTTCCTAAATTGTCCTGGGCACAATAGGAGGCGTTTTCACTTGTAGGATGGATGGCATGAGATCTCTGGCACATCCAGTAAAGGGGGGCTCTCCAAATCTCAGCTCAGGAGCCCACCCAGGGTGTGGCAGGCTTATAAAGAAACTGACTCAGCAGGTGGGGCAATTACTTAGACTGGCTTAAAGCCTAGCTCCACCTCTGAGGAGCTGGCAGACCTTGCACAAACCCCTCGGTCTTCAGTTTTCACACTCTAAAATGGAGATAATGACAGCACTGATGTCACTGAGGTTGCAATGAGGTAATCAATGGAAGCGACTTGGCCAGCATCTACCAAGTGCCCCCATGTCATTGCTACTAATGGCTCAGGTCACAGAGTCACTGAAGAGCGGAGCTATAATTCCTACTGAGGTTGGCTCAAAAAGCTGCCCCTTTGGTGGCCCCTGTGTTCTCTTGTCTCCTGCCTGCTTGCTGGCATGACCACTCAGCATCTCTCTGGAGCTATATTGAGCTAAGTGTCAGCTGGGACACTGGCTCCTTTCTGCTCACAGAGCTCACGGAGCCAGCTGCTAGATTTCAGTGCTGAGTGGTAAATGCTGCTGCCATGGAGGAGGGAACACAAGGCCCTCGGTACCCAGCCAACCATCAGTATTGCGGGGAGAAGGGAGTCAGGCTTTTAAAGACAGCTCCCACCCAATGCACACTCTGCCTTTCTCCCCTCCTAAACAAAGCCCTAGTTTTAACCCATGATGGAACTGCCCAGCTTAAAGACTGTTTCCTGGCCTTTTCTATGATTACATGTGACTCAATTCTGCCCAATGAGATAGAAAAGAAAATGTCACATAAGACTTCTAGGGTAGCTGCTTAAAAGTAAGACGACTGAGCATGGATGTATTCTTTTGCTCCTTTCTGTCATGCAGAATAGTGCTGTGGTAACTGAATCTCCAGCAGCTGAAGCCTAATAGGCCTTTACATGTGAAGTGGGGATTGGAACGGTGGGCTAGAAAGATTGAAAGGACAGAGATCTTGGTGGCTGCAGTGTCATGTCCCTAAACTTTCTTCTCCCAGGCATGTTGCACGTGAGATTGCAAAGCCTGTGGTGTGTCTGTTGAGACAGGGTCTCTCTGTGGCTCTAGCAGAATGGCAGGATAGTCTTGAAATCACAGAGACCCACCTGCCTCTGCAAGCCTCCCTGAGTGCTGGGATTAAAGGTATGCACTGCCACACTGGGCCAGCAAACAATGTGTATATGTATATGTATGTGTATGTGTATGTGTATGCGTATGCATATGCATATGCATATGCGTATGTGTATGTGTATATGTATGTGCATGTGTATGTGTATATGTATATACTTGAGACAGGGTATCACTATATAGCCCTGGCTGTCCTAGAACCTGCTATGTAGACCAGTCTGGCCTCTAACTCACTATGTAAACAAGAACTCCTCCTGTCTTTGCCTCCAGAGTGCTAGGATGAACGCTACTACATTGGTTCAAACCCTGTGTTTTAAGATCAACTGTTTAGGGTTTAGCTCCCTATCCTGAATTCAGTTCTGATCTGACTCAGAAGAAATGATCTGGATGGGCTCTTGAGATAAGTAATTCTGTGATGTTAACATCCATTAAAGGCATGGAGGTTTGAAATATACGGCAGATGACAGCATTTGTAAGGATAAACAAGAAGATGGAGCATTCATTGGACACCATGGGTCTCTGCCATAATGATTCCTCACATTTTTCCATAGCTCTGTGGACTGGCAGCCTTAGCTTGTTAACTAACTTTTCGTTGCTGTTGTTTTATTAAATCAAGATAAAAGTTATTTTTCAGTAGCCAGGTGCTATGTTCTCCCGTTTGCTGAGGAGAAAACCAAGGATTATGGACGCAGCTGGTAATGCCTGGGCTGGGATTCAAACACAGGTGGGGCCAGGTCCATTGTCTTTTTGCTGAATCTCTCTAGCATGGATCACCAGGAGGAGTGATTTAAGGCACAACTTTCTGGGTGCTACTCCAGCCCCTCTGATTCGGCGGGGCTGGGCTGCAGTCAAAAGCTTGCGTTTCTGGTAGCTGTGGTGAAAACTGAGGATAGTGGGCTGCTGGAAACCACTGGGTCGCCACAGTAACCGAGGACAGAAGTCTCCTTGTAGCAGACACGACAGAATGGAGGCACTGTGACTTAGCATAGGCCCGTGTCTTCAAAGTTATTGAGCTGTCTCTTATCGGCCTCACTAGGCTGGGTTGGGTGGCACCTGAGCTGAGTCCAGACTGGGCAAGAATGCAGAACATCCCACACTAAGAGGCAGCTGCCAGCTTCCAGCTAAAACACAAACAGACACAACCCTTAGCTCCCTGCTGGATTTCATTGGCTCCTTGGCTCCTGGCCTCCAGAGGGGCTACTGCTGGCCCACCAGGAAGGAGGAACAGGATGAAGAACATTTTTTTTTTTTGTAGACCAGGAACGAATCTGCATCTTGCTGCTAAGCTCCAACCAGATGTGAGAGATTCCATAAGCCCCCAAGAGGTTGCCTGAGCTGAAGACTCTAGCATAAATATTTCCCTGCACATCTATGGAAGCTTTTGTTATTTTAAAAATGTGTCTTGCTCGTCTTGCTCGTGAGCCCTGGTGGTATGTCACTTCCAGGCTTTGGATTCCTAGAGGTCAGGAGATTGATTAGTTAGTGGTAAGAAACTGAAAATTCCAATGAGTCTGGAGAGATAGCCCAGTGGTTGAAAGTAGTGGCTGCTCTTCCAGAGGACCTGGTTCGGCTCCGAGGACCCATATGTTGGCTCACAACCACCTGTAATCCTACTTCTGGGGATTCAATGCCTTCTTCTGACCTTCACAGTCATCGGTTACACATATGATGAACAGATACACATTCACTCAAAAATTCATATGTGTAAAATAAATAAATCTTTAAAAAACGATGGGGATGCAGTTGGGAGTGGATTACTGACTTACGGGGGTCACTGTACAAGCAGAAATAAAAGGCAAGACAGAAGTGGAGAGATGCAGAAGGCAGCAGCAGAGGTGAGGGAGCTGGAAAAACATGAGGCAGATGCACACCAGAACTATGACAAGTCGATAATGGGATGTGTCTGAGTGGTCCTATCTTTCTCCACTGTTTCTCTTTCTAGAATCGCCTTTGAGCATGGCCTTGCCATGCTCAGCTAGAGTGGTGCCTAGAGTCAGCATCTTCTGATGTGATGATGGTGGAGTCGAGACTGGGGATGGGGGAGGGGAAGGTCAGGAGGAATAACAAGGAAGGCCCTCAGGTCCGAGAAGAAACTGCGACTTTGTAGCACCCCTGCACCGGCAAAGGATCCACAGACGCTATCGGATCTCGACACCCGCCCCCCGCCCCCAGCTCAGAGCTGGGACAACTCCTGTGAGACACAGCGGTGTCGCCAGTGAGTGGTGGGTGCAGACCGAGAGAAGACCCGAAGGGCAGGGGCCAGGGCAGGGCCAGGCCTGTCTAGTTAAGTCAGGCCCAACCAGTCAGCGGCTGCGGCAAGTTGGGGGATTTGTTGGTGTCTTGAGTCTGCCTGCTGGGCGCAGGGACTTTTTTTTTTT
>NC_045030.1:99947816-99953025 GCF_008632895.1 Mastomys coucha
TGGCTGCTCTCTGCACACAGCCCTGCCTGTCACCTCCTCTTTGCCTACATTCCCTCCTTCATCTCTCCCAGCCACAGAATGCAGTGCAGGCCTATTTATTGCCATTCAGAAGAGGAAAGCTGAAGGGAGGATCAGGAAAGTGGAGGAAGAGGACAAGGGGTAGGTGAGGATGCTGTTGAGGCAAAAGTTTGAAGCCCTGAGCCCTCTAATGCCCCAAACTGAAAACTAAGTTCCTTTGCACTGAGCCCACAGTTTAGGAAAAGGATAGAAAAATCTTCCCACAGGCTCTCTTGTCTGACCAGAGCAGAGGAGGCTCCACCATTCCAAAGAGATATTTTAGGATTAAACCCAGTCCCTTCTTATTGAGATACTGAAGTTTTCATTTACTCCAGAGGATGTCCTTGCTATTTCCTTATGTGTGTTAAGCAGTGTGTCAAGGCTCATCATGAGCTCTGTGAAGTCTCACTGAAGGCCTCCAAGGTAGATGTGGCAGATGCAGAAACTGAGGTTCAGAGTGATTTGCCCACAGTCGTGCAGAGTCCTGCTGGATACCCAAATAGTGCTTTCTTCCCTCCTGCTGCCCCTGTTATAATGGGTCCAGCTGGCCATTGTGATCCCTTCAGTCCCTCTACTCGTGAAGCCGCTCCACTGCCCTGTCACCCATCAGAGTCTCAGCACAAGCCATGGGGGAGGTGGGATCTTGGTTTCAGCTGGAAGCAGCTGGAAGGCAGGCTGTGTGCAAGGAAGTGGAGCTGTTGCCCACAGCCACACAGAAGAGGCTGAGATGAGGAAGCAAGCGGAATGGTTGTCTGAGTTTTCCAGAGGGCAGAAGTCCAAAAAAGGATTGTCCAGCTGTGACCTGTGCACTGGGACACTTGGATCCCTCAGCACCAGAGGATTAGGCAGTCTCTCACAACCTGTGGCTCCACGAAACTCAGTATTCCTTCTCCATGTGCCCAGCCATCCTGTTTCTTACTTTCACCTATACAGATTGAGCCACTGTCATTAGGCCGCCCCTAACTACCACTTGTAGAAAGTGCCCCCCCCCCCCGCCCTCCCACACACTTCTTTTCCTTCTGGCCCCATGCATGTAAAATCTCTATCTTAGCACAGCATATTATCTGACTCTCTCTTAAGGCACAACAAGCCTTTTCTTCCAGAGCTTGAATCACTTGGAAGCATCACTTGCATCTTTTCTAGATCTCTGGCTGGCAGAAGGAGGAGCTAGCCGAGATTGAGCACTGTGTTTTCTGGCAGTGTGGTTGAGATTTCTTAGAAACAGTGACTGTCTGCTTTGTACCCCGCACAGAAGGGGTAGTATAGTGTGTCTAGGAGAACACAATTTTGGAAGCAGAGACACTGAAGGTAAAATTCCTTTCTAGTTCTGTTCAATTGGTGCCCTTGAGCAAGTTACCCGTCTTCTCTAAGCCTTGCTTTTCCTGCTTTTAGAAGATAAAGGAGGGCTGGAGAGATGGCTCAGAGGTTTGAGAGCTCTGACTGTTCTTTCAGATGATCCTGAGTTCAATTCCCAGCACCCACATGGTGTTGCAAAACCATCTGTGATGGGATCTGGTGCCTTCTTCTGGCATGCAGGCATATGTGCAGGCAGAACACTGTACATAATAAATAAGTGGTTTTGTTTTTGTTTATTTGTTTGGTTTTTAAAGAAGATGAAAGAAACCATGAGTTACACAGCACCCTTTAAAATAAATGGCATGGATTTTTGGTACCCAGCAAATGTTTGCTTGTCCCTCATCCTGTCCACAGTCTCATGACCAGATACGTGAGGAAGGAGATAAATTGAGAGTGGACCATGCCTGGTCCTGGCCAGAGGGGCTGGGGTATTTCAGGCCTGGTTGCCCTCTCCTCCAGGAATACACACCCACCAGCCCACAGGATCCAATCTATTCCCTTCCTGGCCACCCCAGGCCCAGAGTTTATATGCTGAAATTCCCAGAAGCTGAGACTTCCAAACAAACCCCCCAAGTTTGGATTTATCAGCCTTGCTATTAAAACAGTAATTTTCAGCTGCCTAATGTTTCCAACTTCTGCTCTAATCCAGCGGGTAAATATTTACGGAGCCTGACACCACTCCTAGGCCACTTGCTCTGCTGCCAAGCATTCATTTCCCTTGTAGTCCCATTGGTTTGATACTTTTAGAAGCAGAGAAAGCTGGAAGGAGTATGTGTACATGTGCACATGCACACATGTGCTTGCTGGTGTATGATAAGGGGAGAGAGTCTTTCTCATGATATATTCTTGGGTGTGAAAGGACACATGAGAGAGTCAGCCTCGCCCCTCCTTCTGCCCAGATCTCTTCTGCGTTGGGTTGCACCCAGATGATCAGATACCCACCTTCTCTGTTTCCACCATCATCCACACACATGTGCACACAGCTAGATGCACGGAATGGGCTTATAGGCTATTCACAGAGACGTTTGGGGCCCTGCTTCAATTTGACTATTTGCTAGGGGGTAGCTCTGATCACATCCCTTCAGTACTCTTTCCTTAACTGTGAGATTTAGGTAAGAATGCCCAGTCCTGTGGACAGCTCTCTTCTACCATCTCTTCCCCTTTTATACCCATGGTCTAAAGCCACAACAGATGTGAACCCAGGAAGGCCCCACTGTGACCATCTCTTTTTGTCTTGTCTGTTTGTTTCCTCCAGTTTGAGTATTGACCCAGGGCCTCATGCATGCTAGGCAAATGTGCTACCACTGAGCCATACTCTAACCTTCACTAGTCCTCATTGAACATTCTTGATGAATGAAGACTGAGTCATACTCTTCTCCACGGTCTCTCTACACTCAGCACAGACATAGCCAAGGTACTCAATGAGCAACTCTACACAAAATTTTCCAAGACCTAGAGACTGGTTGGAAGAGGGCCTTGAAGCAGCAAAGGCTGATTTTAGCCTTGAGCCACCCCCAAGGGACAACTAGGGGAGAGTAAATAAAGAGAAGCAGCATTTGTTTGTAGGATGTTCCGTGCTGCAGCACATGGGGGTTCTATTTCTCTTGCTCCTCTCCTATTTAGAATAGCATCTTGACATTTGATGAGCTCTTACTATGTGAAGCAGAGCACCATGGGATTGCATAGATTAGCTTACTCAGTTGTCATCAGCCAAAGAGGATGGAGTCATATTTGAGACATGGGATCACTGCAGCTTTGAAAGGTTCAGTTGCTCAGCCAGTATACACAGGAAATAAAGAAAAGGCAGACCTAGCTTTTGAGCTCAGGTAGTCTGGCTCCAGAGCCCATACTCTTGTCTTGTTGTCTTGTGCCCTGTAGTAAATGTTCAATGACCACTCAGAAAATGAACAAATGCTTATCATGTAAGTGATGACACGGGGCACAGTTATGTATGTTACTGAGATTCACCTCTCTTTTTGTTGCTAGGGTATGTGTTATAATTCCCATTGTTCGGATGAAGAAACCGAGGCTAGAAGATATGAACTAACCTGAGACTTACTTTCCACTAGCCTAGCTTGCCTCTGGCATCCTGTATGGCTCAGGAAAGGATCTAGTGTGCTTTGTTGTTAGTTCCTGGTACATAGAGGGGAGCAGACCTTATGAACTTCAGAGATTCGAGCATGATTTGGACACTGTACCCCTTCAGATGGAGGATGGGAGACAAGAGCCATGTGTCTAAAACCAAGACAGAGAGGCCATATTTGAGCCTATGCAGCAGCCCTGTTCCCAATGCTCCTTCTGGTCTCTCTAGTCTACCCAGGGGTGCCTTGGTCCAGCTGGTCCAGCCATGAATACATTTCCTCAGGGTATGGGTTTCTTTGAGCTACAAAAGAAGAGGGGTCTAATGAAGAGGAAAGAGTCCAGCAGGGAGAAAATGGGCTGCTTCAGGGCAAGGGAAGTATCAAACAGATTGAGTTACAACAGGGCCCCTGTTATTCGTAATTGTAGCATCATGAGGGTGCCTGGGATGGTGGTGGTGATAATGGGTAATCATGATAATGTTCAGGGCAGGGTAGACAATGACGAGGAGGTAGCCCAGCCATTGTGGCCTAGCAGGTTCCTCTCTTCATCTCCCACATCAGCCATAGAAAAGATTGCCCAGTGACCCCAGCGTTGTATATGCTGCCTAGTACTGTTCCAGTTACTTGGTGCAGGTGACCTGGTTCCTTGTTCCAGGCCATGATCCGTGCCCTTGGCATGGGTCATCCCCGGCGTATGGGATACTTTTTTGTAACTGCACAAAGACTCCATAAGTGTTAGAAGTAGCCTTGAGATGAGGCACACACACACACAAATCTGGGCCTCATTCACCTGGGATTTGACCTTGAACCAATCACTGCTCAGTCTTTGCCTCAATCTCATCTGGAAAGTGGGGCAGTGCTGAGGTCTTTGAAAAACGGAGTCCCTGGGTGTCCCTGAGAAGCAGTGGGGCCCAAAGCGGGAGAGTAAAGTCCAATGAGTTGTCTCCCTTGTTCCCCAAGTGTTAAATGTTGTCCTGTTCAACCCATGTGCCAGGCATTAGCGTTCAGAGCAAGCAAAGTGATTCACACACTCCTAGCTGAAGCCTCAGGCATTTTCTTTTGTTTTTTTAGGTCTGCAGTAGAGCCCCTGTGGGTGTCTAGACCAGTACCACCCTGCCTGACTGTCTGGGAGATTCCCTGTGGGAGCAGAGGAGGCTGTTGCAGTGTCCCTGAGCCTCTCCTTCCTCCCCAGTCTGCTCCTCCTCCCCAAGGCCGTTGAGAGGCTAGGGTGATGGATGGGGCCCTGCCTTCCCCTCACTACTTCTTTGATGAAAAGGAAGAAAAGTCCACCTGAATCTCAAATCAAAAACAGGTGAATTGCCACTCAGGCTGAGCCCTCTCCCTCTCCTGGTCTGCAGGAAGGTTGGGGGCTGAGGGGAGAATGGAGAGGTGATAAATCACACTGTCAGGAGGGGGTTCTACCCTTCAGCTGTGGTAAGGACTTTGGGCTGCCCCAGACCTGCCTTCCTCCTAAGATGGGGATGTACCAATCACAAAATGTGGGTAGAGTCCCTAAGCATTGAAGTCCCACAGCACATTGCTCCATGGCCAAGCCCTCTCTCCTCTCCAGCAGCCTCCACTGTCGCCCCAACACATGGGGGGGAGGTTCCCTTGTGTTCTTTCTGCTCCAGCAGGCTCCAAATTTTCGAGAACCTTGCCCATTGAGGTAGGAGCACGCGCATGTGTGTGTGTGTGTGTGTGTGTGTGTGTGTATG
>NC_045030.1:99953962-99962011 GCF_008632895.1 Mastomys coucha
CCTGATCCACACCCACATTCCAGCACCTAGATGCTGCCAGCCTGACTCCCACCGTCTACCTACACAAGCCTGGGGGCTGTAGCGCCGTAGACTCAGGAGCGACTTGCAGCCTCCAGGATGGCTGGACAGGAGCCAGGACCTTCCACGTTGGCCTCTGATTCTTGCAGTTCCAGCCCTTTGGAACAGCCAGGATAGAAAGGACAGGGGAGGAAAGGTGGAAAAGAAAGAGCCAGAGAGGATGCAAGGAAGAGGGAGGCATGGGGAATGAAAGCTTGAAGTTCTTAAGGGAGAAATAAAAAGAAAGGGAGAACAGTCCACCGAGCATGGACGTGGGCGAAGACACAGACCAAGCAGAGAATGGAGGGTGAGTGGGTAGTACAGAGGCACCCCTAAAAGGGACAAACTGTGGAACAGAGCAGGAAAAAGGGGTCGCCGGAGGGGCAGAGAAAGGACCCCAGCCCAGGGGTCCCCCTCCCTACATTTCAGTGAGCTCCCCAGAGGCGGTGGGGGCAAACTGAAAATGAAACACCTCGTCCCCGGGCCCAGGGATGTGACCCTCAGAGTAAGAGGATTAGGGAGGCTTCCAAGAGGAAATGGGGAGGGTGCCAGAAATGGGGGAGCCGAATGTAAACTCCCGCTGCCACCCCCCCACCAAGCCAAGAGAAAGCTTGCGGACCATCACACTTGAGCCATGGAGTGCCAGTGCCCCCTTGTGGCACAGGGCCGACTGGAAAATTGCTGGCGCGTGGGGGCTGGGAAGGTAGGGGTGGTTGGAGTCCCACACAGGACTTTGGACTCCTGGAGTCTACCAGTGTGAGAGAACGTCTGAGATGGACTAGTGAATGTCCGGGACCTCCAAACCCTGTAAACATCAATAAAGAGGTTTCTCCGTCTCTCCTTTTCTCTGGAGGACATCAGGCAATCTGCAGGCCACAGGGCAGGCGAGGGCTTCCGCTCCCCTTCATAGAGCCTGCTCCCATCCTAGGTGTGTAGCTCTGCTCTTAGTATCGAAGTCTCCCAGTCTCAGTCTTGGATCTGGGCCTCTGCCTCCCACTCAACTCCCAAGGGCTGCTTCCCTTGGCAGCACATGCATGAGTGCTCGCTGGTGCAGGGGTGCGGTGTGCATGGTGTGAGTGTGCTTTGTGCACAGTGACCTGTCTCAGCTCAGAGTGGAACCCGGAACGTCTTTTACCTGGAAGAGTCCGGAACCTTAGGTTTCAATTGGTCTTCATAGTTTGTCTTGCTGTGCAATTTTGAACATATCCTTACCCTTTCTGTATGTCTACCCCTCCCCAGCCAAGGCTGGAAGAGCTGGCTTTAATGGTTTTACCATACCCAAAGACAGAGCTTGACTAAGAAAGGAGTCACTACACACTCCACTGTGATTTTGAGAGGTGATTTGCACGAACCTGAGGACATTCCACCTAACCATGAGCTGGAACCTCCTCCACTGTGCTCTCATCAGTGTCCCTATGCCACACTTGCCCACTGAGGCATGTGTGTATGTGGGGGTGGGGTGGTCTGTATTCAGGCCTGCTCACAACCTGGGATGTCTTTTGTCCAGGAAGGGCTCATGGACTGGGGTGGGGGGTGGGGTAATTCTGAGTTTCTCTTGCCCCACTCAGAGTGCAACGCCAGGTCTATCAGGGAGCTCCAGTCTGGGAGAAGAGAAATCTGAGCCCCCTGGCAGCTCCCCCAGGAGGGAGTAGTGTGTAGAGGTGAAGAACAGCAGAAGGATGCACCTGGCTCAGCAGGAGAGAGCCCTGGGAGGGAGCAGGGCAGGGCACCCTAGCCAGAGGACAACCAGGGAGTAGGAAGAATTGAAGAGCTCTGGTTTCCAAGGCAGTTTGGTTGTTTGAGACTGCTGTCCAGGTTTCTGTATGTGCAAAAATAAAGGTAAGAGCTCTCCGATAGCAGAGCCATTGGGCACAGTAGATGAATTCATATAGGATAAGCAAGTAGAGCATTCACAGGCACCTCGTGAGTGGTTTGTTTGTTTGCTTGTGTCTTGTTCTCTGCCTTATTCTTTTTGCATTGTTCTTTAAATTATCATTGTGTGTGGTGTGGTGGGGCATGTGTGATGGTGCATATGTGGAGGTCAGACGATATCTTTGTGGTGTCAGATCTTATACTTTGTTTTTGTTTTTGTTTTTGTTTTTTTTCCCGAGACAGGGTTTCTCTGTGTAGCCCTGGCTGTCCTGGAACTCAGTCTGTGGACCAGGCTGGCCTCGAACTCAGAGATTCACCTGCTTCTGCCTCCTGACCTGGCTTCCCTTCCCCTTTTATGTATATTCTGGAGATTGAACTCGGATCACCAGGCTTCTATGTCAAGCACCTTTGCCCACTGAGCCATCTTGCTGGCCCACTTTACTTTTGAAGATGGGGTCTCTTACTGAACCCAGAACTTAACAATTGGCTAGTCAGGCTGGCTAGGGGACTCCAGGACCTGTTTCCACATCTCCTCAGCACAGACTTACAGATGTATCTCAAACCATACCCAGACCTTCTGTTGCTATTTTTCATCTCCAGCTTTTGGGTTGGGTGCTAGGGATCCAAACTCAAATCCTCATGCTTGGGCAGGAAGGACTTTACCCACTGAGCCTCTTGACCATCTACTCCAACTGTGTCTATTTCCTGGGCGCTGGGATTAGAGTAATTACAGGCATATGCCAGTGTGCCTGATGTATGCCTCGCTGGGAACTGAATTCGTCTTCCCGCTTGGTAGGTAGGTATGCTACCAACTGGGCTGTGTATCTCCAGACCTTCTTTTGCTGTTTTTAACCATTGCTGGAGACCCTTTCTTGGAACATACTAGTTAGAGGAATCCTGTAATGTTCTACCTGGCAAGGCTTTATAGATGATGGCTGAGAGCAGGGGTTCTCAACCTTCCTAATGCTGTGCCCCTTTAATACAGTTCCTCATGCTGTGGTGACCGCCAAATAAGATTATTTTCATTGCTCCTTCATAACTGTCATTTTGCTACTGTTAGGAGCCATCATGTACTATATGTATTTTCTGATGGTCTTAGGCATCCCCTGTGAAAGGGGCTGTGGCTCACAGGTTGAGAAACACTGGGTTAGAAGCTTTGAACAAGTTCAAATTCTATTCCTCACACTGTGATACCCACTGTGAATGTAAGTATAATTAAGCCCAGAGACGGGGAGAGATTACACAGCAGACTGTGGCTCAGCTGAGGTTTCTTTACTACCAGGTCAACCCTCTATCTCCTTTTTCCCCTTCCCCAGCTGGGTATCCTCTGGAACCTTTGCATGCAGCTGTGGTCCTAAATCTCAACTGGTTCTTGGCCAGCATCCCAGCGGCTGGCCCGAAGCTCCAAGACAGACGAGGAGCCCTTCCTTTGATTTGGTAGAAGTTCTGGTTTGATCCTTCACTCCATATCCATTGAAGCTAGAGTTTTTCCAGCTGAAAGAACATTTGAGGTCACTTGGTCACCCAGCCTCCCTGCCTATCTGCTGTCTGCAACCACTAGCTTCTTCTCCTTATGCCCTCCACCAAGGTACCCCAGATCTTGCAGATACTTAGCCCTAAATAACCTAGACATCTCTGGCCTTTTCCTCATTTTTCCTGGCAGCTGCTGTTCCTGAAAATCCACATTGATGGGACAACTGGTGAAACAGTGTCATCAGTCCCGCTATGTTCAGTGGCCAGCTGGCCTTTCCACCTCACCGTCCGCCCCATCATCACAGCGGCAGTCCCATCACAGTACCAGGGTTTCCCTTTTTCTGTTTCTGCTTACAATGGCCAAGGGCAAACCTTGTCTGGGGCAGGGTATGATTTCAGGTTCTTTGGCCACCACCACTGGGGCTTGAGTTCCTAGAGAAGCCCCCCTCAGCCTTCCAGTGATGGTGTTCCCGTGCTGCAGCCTAGCCTGGCTGGGATACTCCCCTGAGCCTGAGCTAGACCTGTTTGCAATGATTCACGCCTCCACACTCCCACCTCGCCCCTGGGAGCCAGCTCTGCACTCTTAATAGATCTTACGGTTAAGAAGTTTTTTCCTGCTACTCAGCGTTAGTGCTTAAAGTGCAGTTACACTCTGAAAATTGACCATAAAATGACACCATGGGGTCCACATTTATCCTCCAGCCACAATTCCAGACCAGCTTGGTTCAGTTTTCACTTTGAAAAATGGCTTTGGGGGGCTTCAAACTCCACCCAAGTCCTAAATCTGCTTCAGCAATTCCTCTCAGTGCAGTCTCCTGCCCCCAGGCTGGGGGAGAAGCAGACCCTGGGACTGCTGAGGTGGCTAGCCAGGTACAGCTGTGCTCAGAAGGTTCCTGCCATGGCTGGGTGGATCTGGGGCCACTGTGAGAGCGACAGAGACTTCAGACTCACCTGGATGGATGGAGGCCATTCTTCTAAGACTAAGGTCTGGGATCATATCCCCGCCCCCTCCCCGTAGTGTTGCTGTCACCCTGTTACAGGGATGAGGATGACCATGGTGAATGTGAATGTGGGGTGGGAATATGCCACTGAACAGAGGTTACCTGAGGAGGACCTTCCCTATCCCCCTCAACCCTGTCCTGTTTACTCTAATGAGCCTGGTTATTTGGCTCCCAAGCCCACAGCAAATTAGAAGCAGTAAATCAGTGGGTGGGGTGGGGGCAGCAGGGGCTGCTGGAAGCAGGCACACTAAAAGTGTCAAGATGTGAGAGCTGACAGCCTGACAGCAGGGAGTAGGCAGTGAAGTAGGAAAACAGAAAACAATCCAGGCCAGGTACAAGCACAAGGCAGGCAGACAAGCCAAGGCCTCATGATGCAGGAGACTGCCAGGGCGAGGTGCCGGTGGTGGGCGGGGCACGGTAATGAGCAAGTCCTTAAGAAGAATCGGCTAACAAGGTGGAATGTGTTTCCTAAACATTTCCAGAAAAGATAACTCACTGTAACCAGGCATGGGGTATTGTGGCATGTTCCTTTAATCTCAGCACTTAGGAGGCAGAGGCAGGTCCCTGTAAGTTTAAGGCCAGCCTGGTCTACAGAGGAAGTAACAGGACTGTATCAGGTGAGACCTTGTCTCAGAAATAAATAAATAAAATCTAAACCAAAACAAGAAAATAATAACCAATTGAACTGGGTGCACTGGCACCATGTCTTCAGTCTCAGCACTTAAGAGGCCGAGGCAGGAGAATCCTCAGTTTAGCTGCATCAAACAACACTAATAATGGAGACATTTGATGGTGTGCCTATTGTCCCCCACTTGGGAGGCTGACACCGGAGGATCTCAAAGCCCAGGAGTTTGCAGCAAGCCTTAAAAGATAAAAGACACTTCTTTCCCCTATGTTTCTGAGACAGGACACCTAGTTTTAAACCCCTAGGTTCTTTCTGGTGGCCTCCTGAGTAACTGGGACAACTGGCTTATGATATGAGACTGAGCTAATTGTGTTTTTAACTATGTGCTCACGGGACTGAAACTTTTCCTTTGAGGCACATTCTTGAAGGCAGAATAGCTCATTCCTTACAACCCTACACAGTTGAGTTTCCCAGCCCACTAAATACATCTGTACTGGCTTTGGAGCCAGTCCTGAACCCTAGCCTGGTTCCACTACTTCCTGTTCATAGGATTCCGGGCAAGTCTCCTAACATCTCTTAGCTGCTTCCGGTGTTTTTAACAAGAATACCTGTCTTGCACAACATGGAGGGCTGTTTCAGAAACACCTAAGCCTAAATCTCCTACCCCAGGGTCCCAGTAAGGGTATATGATGCCCTCCATCCTTTTCTGAGCTCTGCTTCTGGAAGTCTGAATGTTAGGGGTCAACCTGCTTGGTCCTGATCTCCCCCATGCTCACACCTCCAGGGTCAGTAGCACGGGGCAGCACACCTGCTCTTGGTCACTGTGATGTGTGCAGGAGAGCTGAGAGTGGCAGTGACCCTGGGCGGGGCTGGTGTGTACCAGGGGACAGGAGACAAGGAAGAATCAGACCATGGAAACATGGGATTAGGGGTGAAGATGGCAGCAATGGCTATGAAGCCCATTTGCCTCTGCCACTTGGGCTCCCACAGACTCCTGCTTTATGAGCAGCATTCCTAGCCATAGGGGCAGCAGTTAAAGGAATCTGGCACTTAAGCTGAGAATAATGCAGAGGGGTCAGGTGCAAACAGATGCTACAGAAAGAGAAAAGTACCCACAGAGCAAGTAAGGCCAGTCATGGAGTGTAGCCTAGACATGACCACTGTTTAGAGATCAGAGGTTTACCTAATGCCTGCTTTCCTAAGCCCTGCTACTCGAGACATGTGCAACAGGGTCCCCCTGTTCAGAGACCATCTTCAGATTGACCCTCGTTATCTTAAGAAGCACACCACCCCACTCCCCCCTCCATGCCACAGCAACAGCACAGAAAAAAACAGGACAGCTATAGAGGTTGAGAGACAAATGCCTGGATCCATCTCATCCCAAAAATGTGGCACACAAAGACCCGTGGAAACAGCACTAGACTCACAAATGAAATCAGGTCTAGTTTGAATGCTAAACAAGCGCCATGTTCTGAGGGTTGGGTCTCCCAAAGACCATGGATAGGCTTTGAAGACACCTGGAGCCAGGTTGAAATCCCAGATCCTCAGCCTGGGAGCGTCACTTTCCTTCATATGCCTCACCTCCTTCCACTTCCCATCTTCCCGGAGAAGATGTGGGAGGAAGAACTGAGCTAGAGATCTAGGATAATAGGACTAGAGGTGTGTGTGTGTGTGTGTGTGTCCACTGGTTCAGAAAGTTGCACTAGTCTGACCTCATGCATGCCTCACAGCAAGTTGGTGAGATAGTCCTCATTTGAAGGATAGGACACTAAGGGGCTGGGATCTGTGGCTGTCCTTATGTCTTATAGAGAGATTCAAATCCAGGCATCCATGTCACAAGAGAGATTCAAATCCAGGCATCCTAACTCCATTTTTTTTTTACCAACTCTGCCACAGTGAGGACTTATGAGGCTAATGGGTGCCAAGGTGCCCTGTCAACTGTAGGCTGCTGTGCAACGTGTGTGTGGGGTTCTCATTGTGAATCATGGTAACATCAGGTTTCCCCTGGGCATGAAGTTGCTGAGTAAGACCTCCTGGGTCCTGAGCCTCTGGCTCATCCCTCATAGGCCTCCTGTTTCCTGAGTTTCCAGTGACCCGTGTTCCTCTGGGCCTGGCACCCACCCCCTCTGGGACCCAAGCCTGTGGAAGGCTGCTCATTGCCACTACAGCTGCAGAAAGGGGACATCAAAGGGGCAGCACGTGGGTGAGGCGGCTCCCTGCTTTGTTTTGAGAGCTTGTGGGTTTTGTGGTGCACATGCAGGCACGCAAGGAAGAGAGGGACAGAGACTCTGGCAAGCAGGCAGCTCAGGAGCTGGGAGCTTGCGAATGACTATGGCGGAGCAGTGGGGAACTAGGCTGTGGAAGGAAAATGTGACAAGGGTTAGGGGAGGAGGAAGGGAGAAAAGCACCGGTGGGGGCAGCTGGAAGGGTTTGCTCCCTGTGTTACTCGGCTGTGCCTCTGCAGAGAGGCCCTGGCACTACTGGATGCATAGCATCAGGCTGTAGGAAGGTGGTAGGCCACCATCATTTGGGATTTGTTTTATCCATTCATTCATGCATGTGTGCATTCGTTCCTACATTCCTCCAACAGCTAGTTATTGAACCATCAAGTATGGAAGAGTGGTTTCAGAAAGGGTTCTACAGTCAGACTCCCTGTGTTGAACCCTGGCTGCGTGCCTAGGATGAACTTTTTTGTGTCAAAGCGTCTGCATCTGTGAGGTGGGTATGCTAACAGGACCTACCTTAGAGGATGGTCATGAGCATTCAATGAAATATTCCCTGTAAAGTGAATATATATGCAGATAATGTATGCACAAAGAAAGACTTGGGGCTGGGACTGGAGAGATGGCTCTGCAGTTAGGAGCACTTACTGCTCTTCCTGAGGATGAAAGTTTTGTGCTCAGCACCTGCATTGGGTGACTTACAACTGCCTATCAAGATAGACATGCTGATCCCCTCTTCTTGCTTCATTGGACACCTGCATGCATACACACACACACACACACACACACACACACACAC
>NC_045030.1:99962276-99963445 GCF_008632895.1 Mastomys coucha
ACGCACACACTAGTTCATTTATATATTCAACTACATAAGTGGGCATAAGCATATATATTATATATATGAACTTTCTTGTGTTCATATATATAATATATATGCATGCATGCATGCATGTATGTATGTATGTATGTATGTATGTACATATGTATTCTGTCCATCCTTGTATTAGGCAAGTCAGGGATGGTAAAGCAGAAAGACCCCAGGTACTGGACTGGACACATATAATTGCAGCACTGCTTAGGAAGTTGAGGCTGGAGGCTTAGGAATTAAAGAGCACCTAAGTTGCATAGTGAGTTGAAAGGCAGCCTGGGTTGAGTAGGAATTCCTGTTTCAAAAAACACCTAATGATGATAATGGTAAAAATAAGGCCAACCCAGTCCTCACCTTCACGGAGCTGGGTTACTCATCTGATGACTCTCGAAGGAGGCCAAGATGTTCTTCCTAGAATCATTCTAAATAGCCAGAGAGGGAATTGGTGTCCAAACTGGCACCAGTGGGCCCAGGAAGCATCTGCTGGTCCTCTTGCTCCGCTTTATTCAAGGGCCCCAGGCTTGGCCTGCCAGCTGTGTACCTTTCTCCATCATCCCAAAAAGAACTAGGCTGTGAAGTCAGGTAGACAGTGTGAGCACAATGGACTTGAAGCTCAGTAGCTCGCATCCGAATGTTTCCTCGTGAAATTGTGGAGGAAGTCAAGGATTTTCCAAGGAAATAGACTGGATATCTTCCTCCTTCTGTTTCCCTCTTTTCACCCTTTCCTTTGACATTCTTGGGCTTTAGGAGCCAGCCCACACTGATGTGGCTCCATGGGACAATAAATAGATATAGGAACCTGTGCACCCAGGCACACATGTACAAAGACACAGATGGATACAAAGAACGTGAGGGAAAAGTCCATTGGGAATGAAAGACGGTAGACCTGGGATTAAGCTGCAGCTTGGGGCATGTGGCCAGGGGAATGAGGTATAGAATGCTTGGCCTCCATCCTCAGAAGAAGCTAGCTAACCCACAGGGGCCATTTGTCTCAGCAAAGATGGTGCTTGTAGAACATGTTTCAAAGTGTGTCCCAGAAAGCCTGAGTTCCTGGGATGGATGAGAGACCAATAGGATAGAGTATGTGCCCAAAATGTATGGGAAAAGTCCAAAGAACTCAGTGCAAGTCATTTTTC
>NC_045030.1:99963895-99966253 GCF_008632895.1 Mastomys coucha
ATATATATATATATTTAATTTGTTCATTGATAGTTTTGAACATAAGTGTATTCCTGTGTCTAAGACGTAATGAGTTCAGAGTACAATGTCTGTGGTGCTCAGAAGACACCATTTCATGCTTGGTGGGGGAGGACATATATGTCTCACTAGGGCTGAGACCTCAATAGTCACTTATTCTTAGCATGCTGACCAGTTATGAGTCTCTGTAGAAACTGCTGTGCACTGCAGAAAGAGGCTTCTCTGGTTGAGGTTGAGAACAACATGAGTCTATAAATAGAAGCACACATAGTTACAAGGTAAGTTTAGTAACATGGGCATTTGTAGAACAAACTAAAGCTTATGATTTCCTAACCAATGTACTGTTGACTAGGGTCTCCAGTGCTAAGCATGAATTCCCTTCTGTGGAGCAGGTCTCAACTCCAATCAGAAAGTACTTGGGTACCTCACAACTGCCACTATTGCAACAGTAGGTACAATTTGCCTGGCAGGGTGCTATAGTAGCATGCAGCGTTCACTATTGGGTAAGACCATTGATAACTCTTTTGCCCCAGTGGCCTGCATAGCACCTTCTGGCTCTATGAAAGCTAGCCATCAGGGAGGAAGTTTTAATGCTAATTACAGCTTGATTTCTATATGTCCTATAACTAATGTATATTGCATTTTTTTTCATTTTTTAAAATTTTTTTTTCAAGACAGGGTTTCTCTGTGTAGCCCTGGCTGTCCTGGAATTCACTTTGTAGAACAGGCTGGCCTCAAACTCAGAAATCTACCTGCCTCTGCCTCCCAAGTGCTGGGATTAAAGGCGTGCACCACCACTGCCTGGCATATATTGCGTTTTCTGTAGTAGGTTCTTACCCTCTAGCTATGGTTGACAGCAAAGACTTGCTCAGTTTCTTAGGTACCAAAGTAAACCGGCTCCTGTGGATCACAGAGGTTGCCATCTATCATCTTCCCTGGGTCTACAACCTGTCCTCTTCTCTTCCCTGCCTTCCATATGCTTGGAACATTTCCCAGTGAGGTATTAGAAGGAGACCACTCAGTCCCATGTAAGAGCTGTCTGTGGAGATCTTCCTTCTGAGCCTTTCAGTGGCACGGGCCTGATCTCAAGACAGGGAGCTCGAGACCTGCTGTAGCAGACAAGCCACTGCAGTGCCTATGACCAATTTCCCACGTTCTGCGGGAAGGCTTCCTGCTCATTACCATCCGAATCAATAGGGCAGCACCTGGCCCAGGAAGGCAGGGAGAGAGCTGTGCAAATTAATGAGTGACCAAATTAAATACATTCCCTCGGCCAGCAAGCTGTGCCAGTAGATCAGCTAAGAACTGGGGGAATCTGAAAGTGGGAAGTCGTGGCCTCCCGGGCCACATACCTTAAAATTGCCACCTCCTCAAGATCCTTGGCAAGATTTGGCAAGTAGAGCTGCACCCGAAATACAAGACACTCACTTGCAATCAGCATTTCAGATTCAAATGGTGTTTGGGGCATACTTGTACTAAAATATTCTTCATGCTTTATTTTGAACTAAAGTTTAACTGGAAATCCTGTGTTACATTTGATTACCTAACTTTTCAGGGACTGGAGTACCAAAAGCTGAAGTACAAATCCAGGCTGGACTATGGATAAAAATCTCAGGTTCAAAGACTGAGGTAACTACCCCCTCTGTGAAGAAGGCTGACTCTCTTTGGTCTCTGATGACCCTTTGAGGACTTGGAGCTGGCAGTGTGATTCTAGCAAAAGTTAAGTAGGAAACCCACCAGCAAGTCCCTCGGCTTCTGCAGTCCCTTCCCCTGAAGACCAAGTTCTACAGAGAGAGAGGCCACGCTGATCTCCGTGGGAGCTGCTACTGCTTAGCTGGTAAGAACATGGAGTGAGGATGTTCATTGCTGCCCTTGCCTGCAAGAAGCTCAGTAACACACATGCTGGGAAGAGCAAGGTGTTTGGCATTTACTCCAGATGGTGCCAGGCATGCCCACTGCTTACCTTTTTGTGCAGAGAGAGCTTGTGGAATATTACCCTGTATGTGGTTGGGGGACATGGCTCACTTGAAAAAGTGCTTGCTGTGCAGGCCCGAGGACCCAAGTTTCAGATCCCCAGCATTGTGTAAAAGCTTGGCTTGTAGTGGTGTGCTTCTGTAGCCACAGAACTGTGGACCATAGAGACAGAAGGATCCATGGGCTTGCTAGCCAGCTAGTTTGATGAACCAGTGAGTTCCAGGTTCAATGAGAGACCCTGTCTCAAAACAATAAGGCAGTCACAGGGCCTTTAATTTCGGCATTTAGGCAGTAGAGGCAGGAGAATCTCTGAGTTTGAGGCCAAGCTGGTCTACACAGAATGTTCCATACCAGCCATGGTATCAC
>NC_045030.1:99966380-99969956 GCF_008632895.1 Mastomys coucha
ACACACACACACACACACACACACACTCACTCACTCACACCCCATTTTAAAATATATCCTACCCACAGAGAGGAGGGCAGCCTTCTTTAGAAATAGGGAAATGAAGGCCTAAAACTTTCCAGCTCAGTCAATGCAGGAAATCCAGCTTCCTTCAGGAATCTCATGCCTCTTTCCTGGCTCTGGGTGGATCCAGATGGGGGCAGGCAGCTCAGCCCCACGTGGGTGCCTCTGTTGCCAGTGATGTCATCAGAAAGGCAGCTTGGAAGAAGCCACCAGCTGCTGCCCACATTCCCCTCCTCTGTGGGCAGAGAGCTTAGAGTTAGACATATTGTCAGAACAGATGTGGATTTGAGTTCTAATTCTCTTCTCTTCCCCCCCCCCAGGTCTAAATCCTTTAAGTCTTTCTTTTTGCTTCCTGAGGAAGGAACTACATGGGCTTGAGTAAATGGGGCTCCCAAGTCCACTTTAAACCCCACAGCCACCTCCAGTGGGATTTAGTCTGCAGGAGTTCCCAGAACTGGGGATCTTGTTTAGGACCTTGTATATCAGGAGAAAACAGTCTTGCTACCTTCCTTGAGGGGAGGGCTCTCCTTCCTTCCTTCTCTTCCTCCTTCCCTCCTTCTCTCTTTCCCTCCCTCCCATCCTCCATGTCAGCTCACACAGAGCACCCACAAGAGCAAGTTCTTGCTGGTGACTGGCACACTGGACATGATTGGAAAACAAATAAATCAGGGCTTGTTTCTGCATGTTAGGGATGAATGGAACCTGACAGATCATTTAGTCCAACTCCCTTTCTATAGCAAACGATGAAACGGAGGTACACAAAGGGAGAGGGCTTAAATACATGGGCTTGGCACCTGCCAAGTTCCATATAAACTGGAGCAAGGCCCAAGGAGCCCATTGTATAGGTAAAGAAGCTGAGAACTCCAGGATTAACATCCTTGTTCAAGGTCATACCACAGAGAAGGTGTGTCAGTGCTTGAGCTCTGAGCTTTTGGCTTAAAAACCTATAATACATGATAAAGAGGTGGCTCAGAGCTTATGGATAATTTCTTCTCTTGCAGAGGACCTAGGTTCAATCTGAACCCCCATCTGGCAGCTCACAGCACTTACATAGCAGCTTACAACTCTCTTTAACTCCTCCAGTCCCAAGGGTCCCAACACCCTTTTCAGGTTTCCTCAAGCATCGGGTCTGCATGAAATGCACAGACATACATGTAGGAAAATACTCATGCACATAAAAGAAATGAAAGCATTTTTAAAAGTCTGTGGTGCTTAAATGAAACCATTCCATTGTTTCCTTTTTATTAGTGTATATCCATTATACAAAGTGATGTTTCGCTGCGATATTTTCCTATGTATATGTCATGCAGTTCACTCATTCGTCCTATCATCCTCTCTTGTTCCCCTTTCCCCCTCCACTGGTCCCCTGTTTCTCCCAAATACTTCCTGTTCTACTTTCATGTCTTCAAGATTTGTATAGAAGAGAAAAATATGCAGTGTTTGTCTTTTTGAATTAGCATAGTGATTTCCAGTTGTATCCACTTTCCTACCAGATCCATCTTTTCATTCATCTTTAAGGCTGAATAAAATGCTATTGTATGTATCCGCCACATTTTCTTGATTTATCCTTGCTACCACAGGTTCCTGATGGCATCCAGGGAAGTGATTCGCCTCCACAGCTCTGTCAGATCAGGTAGTCCCTCCTGACGTCTGAACCCATGCCCCAGCACAGTGGCCTCTTGTTCTTGCCCTGCAATAGCTCAGACAACCTGTCCAATGTGCAACCTTCAGTGAATCATTTTGCCCCACTCTGGATGATGGGCATTATCTTCATCACCCTTGAAGAAAGCGAGGCTCAGTAAGTGGCGTCACTGGAGGCAGGGCAAGCTATCTGATTGATTCCATTCCCTGGGTTCTCTTTGGGGACTCCAGACCCCATTGGCTTCCCAGGCATGAAGACAAGAGGTGGCATGTACCTACAAGCCCCTCCATGGACCCTGCTTCTCAGACTTGCCTGTGCATCCTTCTTTGCTGCCATGCCCCTACCTCATGCTGAGCTTAGGAGAGAAACAGCATTGGGCTGGCATTGACTGAGTCTGGAATGATGCTGTTTCTTGCCTGGCTAGTCCTCAGGACCCTGGAATGACATGATATCTCAAGTTCCCGAATGCCCTCATCTAGGATGGGAGGGGAGTTCAAGTGGGAACTTCTATCATTCAATCTCCAGCCCTTACTCCAAGCCTTGATGGAATGCAGAGAAAGCAAGGTAGTAGGCAGAGTTTCAGGATAAGGAAGGGGAAGACAGGAAGAAAAGAGGACAGATGAAGCCAAGGGAAGGAAGGGAAGGTAAAAGGAAAAGGAAGGAGACATAAAGCAATGGAGAAGGAAGAGTTGAGCAGAGATGGTGTCCATCAGCCCATTGTTCCTTGGAGCCAATGGCTGACTTGCTGGCATGGACTCCTTGTATCACTAGCATGCATCAGAGTACCTAGCACACAGTAGGTGTTCAACACATGCTTGTTCATTTGAAGGAACAAAGGGACCCATGGAGCTGCTTACTCTTTCTTTATCAGGTGCCCAGCATGGCTTGCCTCAGCCTATCACCTCTCATGCCACACATGTCCCTAATTCCTCACATACAGAAGCCAGAAAGCCCACAGGCAACCTAGGCTCACTCCTTACAGTCCTGTAGGATGGCCCTGAGGCCAGGGCTGGGAGGACATGGACATATTGTCACTTGGAGAAAGTGGAAGAGGGCTGGAGCTTGGCCTGTGCCAGGGTTCAATGCAGTATCTGTGTGTTTGACCTCTTCCTTCCTTCATTCTATGTCCAGTTGTGCTGCATTGCACTCAGAGATCGTGAACAGGAGACCAGAGAACTGCACTTCTCACACTCAGCCAGACAACCCTAGCTAGTTGGGGATTCACCTTCCAAGGAAGAATGAAAGGAGAAATGGCACAAGGTGACGATAGCTCCCTCTCTCACACACATACCCTCACTTACTGGGTCACCATGGGATTCATGTCTCCACAAATGTTAAAGTCCTGAATTTGGGATCTGATTCATCTATTCCACCCAGTCTTAGTGTCTTTGTCAGTAAGATGAGGTTAACTAGGGTCAGCAGGATGGTTCAGCTGGTAAAGGTACTTACAACTAAGACTGATGAGCCGAGTTTAATCCCTGGGATCCACATGGTAGAAGAAGAGAGAAGTTCTTTGTCCATGTGGTGGCATGCACATGTGTGCCCCCATCAATAAATATAATGTACTACATTTTTAAATGAGGTTAACCAGAGCTAACCCCTCATGGCTTGTGAGGGACCTAAAGGGGATCATGCACTTCGTAACAATGGCATGCCTGTATCTGGTGCAAAGAGAGAGCTGAATAACTACAATGATATCCTTCACCACCCTGCTGAGAGCCCCTGGCTCTTTCCTGCAGCTTCTTACATGGCCCTGAGTGTCTTGTTGCTCCTTCCAGCCACCAGAGAGGTAGGCTCTAGGTTCACTTTTTTCAAGTCGTTTTGCTCTCTCCGGGTGACCTTGTATAAGTCACTGCATTTCCCTTCCTCAG
>NC_045030.1:99970393-99972915 GCF_008632895.1 Mastomys coucha
AGAGGGAGAGGGAGGGAGAGGGAGAGAGAGAGAGAGACAGAGAGAGAGATGAATAGAGGATTGTACAGTCCCACCCTTCCAGGTTCTCAGGATAGTTTCTCCCAGGATTAGCCCCTTTTGGGGAGCCCAGCCTTCTTGATGCAGTTTGCTTGCTCCATGCCCACTTGAAGGGCTGTGCAGCTTGTGTTTGCTCTCCTACTCCAGCTTCAATCACCTCTTGACCCTGTCTCCCAGTCCTTCAGATCTTGATCTTATCACTTTTGGTATGGGTACTTCCTGAATGTTGAGTGTATGGTATACATACACATACTTTCCAGCAAACTCAATGTTGTTTCTCTCCTAGCTACTTTCTTTTCCACAACATTCCCTGTTCCTCCTCCTCCTCCTCCTCCTCCTCTTCTTCTTCCTCCTTCTCTTCCTCCTCTTCCTCTTCTTCCTCCTCCTCCTTGTCTTCTTCAAATGCCCTAGTTCTTGGGCCTGACTTGCTGTATGGTTCACTGTTGGCCACAGGTGGACCACTAGCTGGCAGTTGGGACATGTAGTGTCACTGGGCTGCCCTGGTGGCACAGTAGCATGCTACTGCAGAATCTTGGCAAGGACTTATATCAATGGAAGTGACTCATCCCTGAGCTTCAGCGTCCTCAGCTCAAAATTCTCATTGCTTTCCCAGGAGAAGTTTGGAGTCCCTCTGCCCACTTGAACCATCCACATAGAGACAAAATGGGATATTCTTATGTGGATCCCCACCCCTGATCTGCTTCTCAGCTGCAAATTGATGAGTATAGTAGTTTCTGAGGGATCCCTTGGAGGCCCAGGGCTGGGGCAAGGCCAGGGCCTGTGGCCAGCCAGGTGGCTTCCATTAGGTATTGGCCAGCCCAGGACAGCAGAGCTGCTAATCCCAAGCTTTAGGGGGCAGCTCTGCCCGCCAAGGTACAAGGGTACAAAAGACGATAATGGATATTCGAATCCCTGTGTAATTTTTCCTTGCTTTTGGTGCTGCCTCTTGTTCCTAGGTCTTTCTTGCTTGGGACTCTCACTGGTAAATTTTAGCATCCCTCTGCTCTTGCTGAGGGCCAGTCAGTTAGTCCTTCTGGCTGTCTCTCTTGCTTCCTTCTCTACCTCCTTCTACCCAGGATTTCTCTCACAGACATCTTTTTGGTTTGAAGCTCTGGGTGCTACAACTTCAAGTTCTGTGTTTGTCTCAGTGCTCTGGCTGAGCTGCAGCCCCTGCCCCTCCTAGAGACCTTCGCTTTCCTTTCCTTTCTTGTCTCCCAGTTGGGCTGACTCTTCCTCCGGGATAGAAGCTGGAGCTGGGATGGGCAGTCTGGAAAGCAGATGCGGGATGCCCTCTGCTCCCACCTCCCTGCACATAAGGCTTCTTGGCAACTTGGGCCGGGCAGGCGGCACAAGCCCTCCTGGTCTGGGCCTGCCAAACTGGAGAGCACTCTGCCTATCTGCCAGCACACGCTTCAGCATGGGTTTTGACTGATAACAGGAAAGAGTAAAACACATAAAAGAGAAAAAGCACAGCCACCCAGAGACTGAACCCAAGCAGAGCAACAAGCAAGCTGCCTGCAACCGCAGGGGCTGGTAGGTGATGCATTAGGTTGGCACGGGAAAGAGGAGACCCTAAGAAGGAGAATTCACTTTACACACTGGCTGTAGGACACTGCGGTGCTAGGCAGAATGACTTCAGTAGTTTAGGAGCTCAGCTGAGTAGAGGGAGGCCCAGAAAAGTCAATTGACACCCCAAAAGGCACCTTTCTAGAAATATCTACCATTCCTCTTACAGGACTGTCTTATTGCTGGCCTGCACTGAGGGTCCAGGCTCATCTCTCTCTACCCCATCCTCTGCCTGGTAACCCGGTAGTAGGTGAACTGTCTACATAAAGTCTGTTACCAGGACAGGCTTGCAGTAGGCAGTAGCAGGGCCTAGGCCAGTAGCTAGGTGGTGGGGACAGTGGCAGATAATTTGGGAGGTGGGTGAGATTTGACAGAATAAAATTCAAGACAGTGAATAATGGGATTTGATCTGATGGGATGGACATCTGAAGGAAAGAAAGACACCCACTTGTCACAGCATCCGAACTCTCAAGTCACTTAAGACCATTTTCTCCTAGCTGCTTCACCATGCCATAGACAATGCTAACCCCATTTTACAGACAAACCTACTGAGACGCTGAGAAACGTGAACTGAACTGGCCCAATTGCTGCGGGTCACATGACTGAGCTTGGGCTGCTGGCACCGGCCCGCGAGACTCTTCGCTGTGGCTGAGGCCTACCCTCTCTGGAACTTTCCGTTCTGAACTGAAGCACTTGCAGGCCGGCAACACTGCGGGAGCCCCGCCTCTCCTGTGGCCCTGGGCCTTCATATCTTTCTCACTTTGAAGGCCGCCTATTATCTTGGCGGCTTCCCTGCCCGCACATTTGCATTTGGAGCCTTTCATCTGATCTCTTGGAATTAAAGGCTTTGTCTCCCATTAAAAGAATTCCAGGCCCCGGGAGCCAGGCGGGGGGGGGGG
>NC_045030.1:99973304-99976317 GCF_008632895.1 Mastomys coucha
CTGGACTTGGTCCCCTGCCTCATACTTATGCTTCTTTTGTGTCTATTCCTCGGGCCACCCTGGCTGCACATCAGTCTCACTTAGGGAGACTGACAAAAGCGTAGAAGTCAGGCCCCAGATATTCTGGCTTAATGGTTTGGGGGTGGGGCTTTGGGCAAGTTTCTAAAAGCTCCCCAGCTGAGCTGAAAAGTCCTGCCCAGGCTCAGGGCTGCCCAGGCAGGGCCTTGCAAGCAGGCAAGTCAAGGGACGGAGACCAGAATCCTGCTGGTGTGCCCACAGAGGTAGGTCACAAGCTTACCTAGGCTTGTCTCCTTTGGTTGAGTTTTCTGCTGGGGGTCCACCCTGCAGAGAGTTAGGAAGTAGTTATGAAGCCATCACGCATGGGTTCTGGCAAGTTACTTGCCCAAAGCCATGTAACTACGGGGGAGCTTAAAGATGATTCTAACAAAGTGGGGACGGTACAGTCCTCAGGTGGGCAAGCCTCTAGAGCTGACTGCCCTTGGCTTAGTTCCTCACTGGACTGGGTTTCTCTTTCCCAGCCTCACCTCCACCTCCTCTAGCTATATTACCCAAAGCCCAGAGAGAGGGAGAAACCTGTGAACATTCCCACAAACAATTCCCAGCAGGACTAGGCCAGAACCCAGGTCTCCCAGGTGGCACCCTAAGGACCCTTCACAAAGACTTGTTACCAAAGTTTAGAGCTTTCTCTGCTTCCAAGAACATTCAGAACTGGCATGGCCAGGTTGCGGGCAGCTCTGTCCCTGGATGTCCCTGAAGACCAGTAGGAAGAGAATTGGTGTTCTTAGGCTCTGCTCTCTTCTCCTTTGTGTCCCTTGTGAACTCTCCAAGCCACGCGCCCTTGCTCGCTGCCTCCTCTTCCCTTTCCTTCGGAGGCTCTGATTCTCCCTGGTAAAACCCGAAACCATTAGAATGACTTTAAATAAACTACTCCTCAAATAGTGTCCTTCAAGGAGAAGAGGGTGCAAAGTTAAGCTCCAAGGAGAAGTGCCCGATGGCATCCACAGATGGGGGCAGACAGAGACTAGCATCGGACCAGAGGGGTGCTGCTAACCATGAGGGGATAGGGGTTGATGAATAGAGAGAGACTCAGAGCAATAAGCTTTTCTGAGAAATCACAGTATAGCCAAACTTGGGAGGCCTAGGAGGCCCATCAAACCTACTTCCATCTGATACTCACCTATAGACAGGAACCAAGGGGTTCATGAAGCGAAGTGTAGAGAAAGACCACGTAAAAAGTGTCACCTGCAGAGGGAGTATTATAACCCATTGGTTCCAGTGGCCTCACATTTGAGAGTTGATCATTTACCACATAAATAGTGTATTGTGTGCCTAACAGGCCCTAAACACTACATAGGCCAAATAGGAAGTAATAACAATGGGAATGATAGTGGCCAACCCTATCTGAGCGCTTGCTATGTGTCTGACTGCGCTTCAACATTTTTTTTCACATTTATGAATTCATTACAACTCGAAGCAACCCAATGTGACTGGTACATCCCAAAGCTCCATCTTGTAGATGAAGAAAATGAAGCCCAGAGGGGCTCAATAACTTGCCTAAGATCATACAGTAAGCATGTGGGTGGGTCTCAGCTTGATGATGTGAAGCTCAACTTAACTGTCTTTTCATGCAGAGATGAAGAAAATGGGCTCTTTCCTCAGAGGTCTGGCAGTTTTTAAGATGTCCTTCTGATAGCAAGAAACCTTTCAAGGCACCAAATGATGCCAGATAAATAACCATGGGCACCAGGAAATGCCGTTTTAGTTCTGAGCTGAGTGGTCCTGGGCACATATTTGAACGCTGAGGGCTCTAACCTTTCTGAACGGGGCTGCTGTGATGATCCACTGGTGTGAACGTGCTTAATACCTACAGAGTGGAGAGAGAGATGCTATCAGTGGTGCCTTATCCACCTATTCAGGCCATGTCACTTTCAGGTCCTCAGCCTCCAGCATACACACCAAGGGATGTACACCCACTTTAAAACTGCATCCCTCAAGCCCACAGTACTCAGCCTCAGCCACAAGCCCCCAGAGAAGGCCCTACTACACGAATACTTGTATCTAGTCAAATACACGACTCTCTTTGCAGAATGTTCCTTGTGTGCATGCACAGCTCTAGTCTTGAGCCTCCCTATGTATACAGATACCCTGAAAATCTGCTTCAGGAGTCCCATATATATGATTTTTGTACATTCCAGTTAGTTGTTTTAATACTTGGGAGTTGCAGGATGGGAATATGTGGGGGATGGGCCAGAATGGGGCAGGAAGCACAATGGCCAGTGAGGAAGGCAGCAGACCCGGTCAGGCAATCTGTTTAGCCCTGAAGCTAAGGAGCCCATTAGTGGCAGTGTCTCATTTTAGATTTCCCAGTATGCCATGCTCTCAGACAGGACACTTTATTTAGAAAAGCTGAGGACATTTGTATAATTAGAGTGGGACAAGGGCTGCCCTTGTAAGGGTTTTCCACAGGCATGGGCTTGTGACAGGGGCCAGCTCTAAGGCCCCAGCACTCTCCAGAGGAGCACCCAGCCAGTCAGAGGCAGGTAGGCTAGGCTGCAAGGTCTCTTCACTGGCTTCTCTGGCATTCTCTCTTGGTGCTGATTAGACAGGCTGCCATCAGAGCCTGTTCAGAACCAGGCAAAGAAGAGGGTCTCAGCGCCATAAAGCCACCAATAGGTATAAAGAGACCAGGCTTTGGATTTAGATCTTTGTCTCACAGGGCCTCAGTACCCCCTTCTGGAAGGCAGAGACAGTGATATACCTCACCGAAGATGATGGCTGAGAGGAGCCCAAACCCAGTGGCAGTCGGTGTCCATCTGGAGGCCACCCTGTCTCACTGATGCCTTCTCTCCCGTCTTTCCCCAGGGGCACTTTGATTCTGCTTTTCTTTGATAACCTAAGAATTGGCTTCTGACTACTGTTAATTATGCTCACTATGGAGTCTTCCGTGATACCACCCTGGAGTGATATCATAGGGTCCCAGGCAGAGAAGTCC
>NC_045030.1:99976327-99985485 GCF_008632895.1 Mastomys coucha
GGCCTTTGATTGTCAGAAACTCTGCTTGGATCTGATTTTGTCCTCATAGAACAATGTCTCCATCTCACCTTTCCCACCTATAAACCCCGATCTTGTTCCTGGGCCAGCCACTCCTGACGTGGTCAAATGTGCTAGGGGACATATCAGACCAGGCTCAGAACATCTGGGTCAGGTGAAGATCCAGTTCTCAGGTCAGTCTCCGCTTTTTCCAGAGTGGCAGTCTTGGAGTCTGAGGCAGCCCCAGGATGCCCTTGTCTGGCCAGTCTGGTCACCTGTAGGGTGAGGATTTCTTTTCTCACTTTCTGTGGCAGAGGATAAGGTTTCCTGTTGAAGCTTGCTTTTGTCATCTGTGAATTGAAAAGACTGGATTAGATCAACTCTGCACTATGCCGACATCCCAGAGAGTGTCCAGACTCATTTGGTGAAGTGGGTAGGAGGTAGAGGTAGTAGGATCTGCCAATTACAAGGCAGCAAAGAGGCACAGCCAGGGTATTAGGCCAGGTTGAATTGGTTCCAAAGTCCATACAGATTCCAGCAAAACATAGTTACAAAATTAAGAAGAGGCAAGAGAACCAGTTTTCTGGATGAAGAGCCAAATCATTCATTCATTCATTTTTCCCCCACCATTGGTTTAAGAATAAAATACATCATTCATAAAGACCCGAAGAAGCTTATAACACCTCCTTCTAACTACCACTCAGCTTTAGAAATAAAGCATCCCAGCTACAGTTGGAGCTCTATGTGTTCCTTCTTTCACCCTCCCCTTCCTCCCCCTCCCCAATGTAGCCGCTCTAATAGCTTGATGGAAGTGTTTTGTTAAAAGTGCTCACGGTAGACTTTAGAACTGACATCATTCCATATTATGCCTAAGACATGTTCATCAACATATGCTGTTCATTCTTTGCCCTTCTGTATGGTATTCTGATGTATAATTATGTCATAATTTACTTAGTTTCCTGATCGTGAACATTAAGTAGATTTTTTTTTTGAGACAAGATCTCATTATTTAGTCTGAGTTAGCCTAGAATTCACTGTGTATCCATGTCTAGCCTTGAACTCACAATCTTGCCTCCTTCATCCTGCCTCATCCTTATGTCTCTTTAATGCAGGGTTCAACAGGTTTATTAGGTTTATTCACAAGCATCTAATCTATTCTTGTCGAAATCCCACTAGGATGTCAGCTCCATGAAGAAGGAATCTTGCTCTGTACCATCAAAGAAATAATTGGAAAATAAAATTTACCCAGACCTAGAAAGGCAAATATAGTATGTACTCACTTATAAGTGGATGTTAGCCATTAAATAAATGATAACCAGTCTACAGTCCATAGACTCAGAGAGCTTAGTTAAAGAGGAGAGGTCTGGAGGCGAGGGACACATGGATCTCCCAGAGAAGGGAGAAAGGAATAGATTTTGCAGATGGACTGGGGGTGGGTGGAGACTGGAGAGGAAAGGATCAGGTGTCTGGGGGGATATGGGATGGAAGGAGAGTGTGGGGAGAGACAGCTGGAAGTGGGGCGACATTTGGGAGGTGGTGTGCAAACCTAGTGCAGTGGAAACTTCCTGGAATCCATGAGAGTGACCCTAGTAAAAACTCCTAGTAATGAAGATATGGCATCTGAACTGGCCATCTCTTGTAGCCAGGCAAGGCTTCCAGTAATGGGACTAGTTTGCATTTTGCTAAATTGTTGACCAAGGGGGGTCTTTTTGGAATCCTTAAACACCCCAGGCTATGCTAGAACAGAAGAGTCATGCTCCACAAACTGACAGTGGGGGCCTTATTGCTGAGGACAACATCCACACCATTCATTGAACATGGAGAAATCAACCTGGTGCCTGTATGGAACCTTTGCCTCTATGTTTTAATCTTTTTGGTATGAGAAAGTACTCTGCAGGCTACTAAAAGAGAAATGTGGACAACAACCAATCCACAAAACCTCTGACCAGTAGTCCTACTACTGTCCTACTTGCAAGATCTGCTGGTCAACGGTGGTTCAGAACTCTTGAGTGTAGCCAAACAATGTCTGATTTAATTTGAGGCCTACACCATGCCTATCCCCTACACAGCCTGAATGGCCAGGAATGGGAAACTGGATAGCCCAGGGACCTAGGGTACAATCAAACTTGACTGCTCAAAATAAAAGTCAGTGAGATGATTCCTAGTGATATTCTAACTATACTCATAGATTGGTGCCTTGTCCAGTTGTCATCAGAGAGACTTCCTCTGGCAGCAGATAGGAGTGGATGTGGAGACCCACACCCAGACATTATGCTAAGAGAGAGTCTAAATCCGAGGTTTCCATTAAATCCTCCTCGGAGCTCAGGCAATCCCTTGGAAGAGGGGGCAGAAGGATTTTAAGAATCAGCACATATGTTACAGTTATGTAGCTTGGTCTTCTTGTGGGACTCCTAACAGTGGGAGCAGGGGCTGTCCCTCTTCTTCTGCTTGTTTCTGAGACCCCTCTACCTCTTTAGGCTGCCTCGTCCAGCCTCAATACAAGGGGAAGTACCTAGTCTTTACTGCAACTTGATAGGCTATATTTGGTTGATATCCCCTGGAAGCCTGCACTTTTGTGACAAGAAAGGGAGAAGGGGTAGATGATGGGGGAGTGGGACACTGGGAGGGGAGGAGGGAGGGAAACTTCGGTCAGAATGTAAACATGAAAGAAGAAGTTTTAAAAAGGGTCAGAGGGGATGGAGGATATCAGGAGAACAAGTCCCACTGATTCAACTAAGCTTAATGTTATGTTGTATGTGCATATGTGTGTGTGTGCATGCTTGCACTTTAGCCAAGCATAGTAGATCAGTGGATCATACCTATAGTCCCAGCAGTCTGGAGGTATAGGCAGTAGGATCACATACTGAAGGCCAACCTGAACTACGTAGTAAGTTTTAGACCAGCCTAAGTGGCATAGTGAGACTATGTCTTAAAATGCAAACAAATAGGCCTGGCCAGATGGCTTAGCAGATAAATGGAACTGCCATCAAGTCTGATGACCTGCCTTCAAATCCTTGGAGTCCACATGGTAGTAGGAGAGAACTGATTTCTATGGATTGGTCCTCTGATCTCCGTGTGTTTGTGTGTGTGTGTGTGTATGTGTACAACTATGTGTCTATCTGCAGACATGTGTATGAGCATGTGCATGCACACACAAGTATTTTAAATGATTCTATAACCTGGAAAATTACATGTTTGGTACTGACACATTGCATTTGATATAATGAGGCCCCAAGCCACCTACTGAATATAGTTAGAATGATACTTTATAAGACAAGGCCTTTAAGTATTAAAATTTATTACATAATTTATGATGAAGAGAAAAGACATCATATAGAACAAAAGAACAGAATGGAGAGCCCAGTAATAAACCTTGGCATACATTGTCTAATGATTTTTTTACTTCCTTTTTTTGAGACAGTGTCTTGGTGTGTAGCCCAGATTGGCCTAGATCTTTCTGTGCAGCCAGCCAGGCCTAGAAATCACGATTCTCTTGTCTCCACTTCTGGAGTGCTGGGGTTAGAGGTCTTCACCATCATGCCTGACTAATTGTGCATATTTTATGAAAACGAAGGAGTCTATGAACCCTCTGATCATGTCTGCCTGTGAACTTGTGTGTGATCAGTTCCCTGGTGTCCTGCTGTTCATTTGTCACCCTGAGGAGACACTGCCCTATTTGTGCCTCTCTTCATAAGACATGTGTTTACTGAACACTCCCTAGGTGCCAGACACTGGCGTGACAGCAGAGTTGGGGGTGTCATCTCCTTTTCAGTGAGAAGCAAAGGGAAGGGGTTCAGCGGATTTAGGGAAGAACTGAGGAAATGTGAATACATCATCACCAGGGATTGTTAGCAAATCCCATGGGAAGATGTCACCCTGCCCCAGGACAGATGGTGGGTGGAAAAGAGTCCTCTATGTTCAGCAGCTGTGGGATGCAATCCTGGGCAGAGAGCTGGCAAGCCAGCAGGCTCTGTGTTGCTCCCGAGTCTGTGTCAGAGTCACCAGGTGACCTCAGCTCCATGCTTTTCCTATGGTAGCCTAAGATTTTCCTCAGTACCGGCAGCAGAGCAAGATGAGGCACCCGTCTCTACTGTCTTCAGTCCTGAGGTCAGGCTTGCAAGAATGCAGACATAACCTCATCGTGCAGAGCCAAGAGTTTCTCCTTTACCATGGGCTTGCTGGTCCCCAGTGGGCTCACTTCCCATGGCTGCCAGGAGTGCTTAGGAAGGACCCAGTGCCATAAATGCAAGCCCGTTGGCTGGTAGCAGGATGGAAGAGCCCTGAATTCCCTGCTGGCTCTTAGCATATTCCTCATGTTCCTTCTGGGCCTCTTCTCCAGACCCTTCTCCCACTCCAAGTCAGCCCTTTCCACACACAAGGTATAAATATAAAAAATAAATAAACACAGAGCCAGCCCCAGAACTGAAGCAAATTGCTGGCAAGCGCTGGCCGCTGATTAACATGCATAGTGGACGTGCAACTGGGCATGTCGGAGAGAAGTGCGTTTTCCCCCAGGAGAAACTATCAGCGTGGCCCCAGCCATGGAGGGGAGCAGCCAAGGGGAGGCAGGCACAAGCCTCTGTAGGTCTGAGTCAGGCACTTTCTTATCCAGAAGGGCCCAAGCCTCCTCTCTCAGGTTGATAGTCCCAACCCTGAGCAAAGGGTACTATACACTGTATAACCATACACTGTGCAGCACACTACAATCCAGAGTTCAGCTTGAGGACAATGGAGGAAGTGAGGCAAGCAGGTCAAGTGGATTGGCTCAGCTGAGTGACCATGGACATTCACTGCAGGGAGCTTACATTTCCTCAGCACGACAAGGGTGGGAGCAGACCTTTGTAGGATGGGGTGTGGCCCTACATGAGGAAAGCTGTCTAGCTGTGCTAAGTACACAGCAGGGACAGGAAAGACACGGGCTCTTTCTCCCCTTTCTCTGTATGTCCCAAGTAAGGAACAGGCAGGCTGGCTGCGAGGGCAGAAAGAACTCCTGTTGATTGCAGAGTGCTTGCAGTCTATCATTTCACTTTGCCTTCCCAGTTGTCCTTAGCAGCCGAGATGATGGAACTGAGGCAGTGTGGGGAGGGGGCGGGTTCAAGCTTGCCCAAGGTCGTAGAGCTAAGGAGCAGCAGACTTAGCATTTAGGCCCAGGGGTTTTGCTTTAGACTCTGCTGTGTAAAATATAGAGTATCTTGGGCCTGTGAGGTTGCTTAGTGAGTCAAAGCGCTTTCTTTGAAGACTGGCAACTAATCTGAGTTCTACCTCTGGAACCCTTGTAAAGGTAGAAGGAGAAAACTGGTTCACATAGTTGTCCTTTATGCTCTACACATATGCACATGCACAATCACACCACACACAGACACACACTTGTTCGTGCATGCAGGCATGCATGCAAGCAAGCAAGCATGAACACACACACAAACACATGCACACACAATTAAAGAATTAAAATACCGAACTCCAGAGTTCAATTTGAATTTCACATAAACAGTAAACACTTCTCTGTGTGTATGTGTTATGTTGCTAGGGATCAAGCCCAGCTCCCCCCCAACCCCCCTGCACACTCCACCACATGCTAAGAAAGAACACTCAACCCTCCACATCCACAAACTCTGTTTCCTGATGCAGCCAGCTGTAGATAAAAAAATATTTGGGAAAAAAATAGAGTGCATATCAGCTGTGCAAGACTTTTGTTTGTGGATCATTGCCTAGGCAGCGCTTGTATAAAGACATAGAAGGACAGCTACTTACACAACCCTTCAATTGTACTTGGTATTACAAGCCATCTAAAGATTACTTAAAGCATGCAGCAGGATGTGTGTAGGTCATGGGGAACTACTATGATGGGACTTGGGGGATACACCGATATGGATAAATCATCATTTCCCTGAATTATCTGGCCATGATGCTGTTTCATTTGCTCAATCTGACCACCCTAATCCAGTGCCTTGAGCATGTGAGCAGTGCCTTTATAAACACCTCCTCACTTGCTAAGAGCATGAGGAAGGGCCCCTCTTTTGCATGGTGCCAGTTCTGTCTTCCCAGCAGCTGCACATGGAAAAGCTCACAATGAGCACTGGATGCCATCTTGGTTTTAACAGAAGGGAGACTGGATGTCAGACCTCGGTAGAGTCCTGAGCAGTCAGTGCACACACATGCTGGGTGATCCTAGGCAAGTTCTTCTACCTGTCAGCGCCTCACGGTCCTCATTTCAGAACAGCAACAGCACTTATTTGGACTCACAGGGTTATACTGAGGAGAAGCATCCAGGCAGCTCAAAAGCTGTCAGTGACTGTGACCTATGGGTGCCAGTCCAGGGAGCCACCCTTCTCCCCTCCTTCCATTACCCAATATCTGTGCACCCTGTGCCACAGATTTTTTTTTTCTGAGGCAGAGAGAAGAATACAGGCAGCTGGTGGGGGTTTGGTCTTTGGGGTCCTATGCTGCTGCCACGCTTGACCTGTGGCAACATGTGCTCCTGCATTCTGTCAGCCATAGCTTCTGGGCAATCCAAGAAAACTCCGATCCTCTGGCTGTCCTCTGACTGAAGGGGAGGTCTGGGTGAGTGTTGAAACTGTGCTCCAGTCACAGGAAGATCTGCTGGGGAGGGGGAAGGGTGTACCAGGCAGGTAGGAGAAAGGCTGAAGGGAGGAAGTAGGGGAACAATGTAGGGTTTTACTTTCCTTCAGGTCCCTGCCCCCTCAACAGCAGGTCTCCAGCTCTAGAACCTAGGAGAAACCAGGGTTGGTTTTCCTGGACATTTTGTTTCAGAGCCTGTTCCCCTCACTCGTGAAGAACAGATAAGATGCCCCCCGCCCACACCCCAGCACCATGTCAGTGAGTGAGTAGAAGAGAGAAGATCCATGTGCCCACAGGAAGGCTGCACGGTGATGTGTGGGCTTTTGTTTCATCGTCTGTTCAACTGGCAGTAGAGTGTCTGCCTTCCGGGGTGCTGGGAGGATTGATGAAGATGTTCTCTGGGCACCCCTTCCCACCCTTGCTGGCTCACTTTAGCTTATTGTTTAGGACCTGTGAAAAGGTTCCATGTTTGCTTTGAGACTGGGCCTGCCTCTTTAGCTTAGCCTGGCTTGGAATCAGTGATCCTCCCACCTTAGCTGCTAGCATCATGGGTAAACCCCATCGTGCCAGACCTGGCTCCCTTTTCTGAGAAACCTTTCCACATACCCCCAGCACAGCCACCCTCTCTGACTGCCTGTTGCACCTCTGTCTGGACTTTGACCCTCATGTGTCATCACAACAGCTTTCCTTGTCTTGCCAGACTCTAGTCACTGCCTGTTCCTGGTTTCCTCTGTGCATTGGGCCTGGCATGGAGCCTGTGCTCAGTAAACCTTTGCAGGGTGAATGAAAGTGCCTCCTCATGCTGGTGTGAAGTACAACTATGAAGAGTTGTTAGTCAGACATTCGCCTTTGAAACATAAAATTCTCTGTATCCTTATGGGCGTTGACCTCCTTTGCCTTTTTCCTGGCTTTTCTCTCACCTCTTCTTCAGCAGATGCCCCTGGGCTGTGGGCAGCAGGGCAAGGATGACACTGGTCTGACAAGCTGGGAGGGGGCATCTGGTGAATTCCAGGGCCAGCTGGGGTAGTGTGCGCTTGATCCTGGCCTCTCTGGCTTGATCTCCACTCTGCTGAGCTCGCTGCATCCAGCTGCAGACACCTCATCATTGTACTGATGGAGCCGAGCTGGAGGCAGTTCAGAGGAGAGCTGGAGAGCAATGTGGGGTGGTGGGACCTGGTGCACAGGTGGCCAGCCAGGCTATGCCAAGGAGCTGGCCCACAGGGAACCTGAGAAGCTCAGCATCTGCGTGCCAGTGTGCAGAGCAATGGAAGAGATGAGCTATTTGGGAAGACAGACAGACAGACAGACAGACAGAAGACATACAGAAGACAGACAGACAGACAGCGGAGTACTTAAAGTAAATGGAGGAGACTTTGTACTTAGGCAAAGAGAAGGACTTTGGCACCATCCTCTGTATATCACTGGCGCAGCCTGCTGGGGAATCCTGGGGCCAGTGCACTCCTTCCACTATGCTTTCTTCTTTCTTAGGAGCTGAAGTAGCTGTTACCAGCCTTCACCCAGACACCTGCCTAGGGACATGTCCCATATCCCCCTCCCTCCACCCCCCACTGCGCGGTTCTTCATAGCATTATACATTCTTTTAAATGTGCCTGTCACCTTCCCCACCCTCTACATGGAAACTCCTTAAGAGTTGGGAGCACATGTATCATACAGCACATGTACACACATGCAGCACACTAAATGACCAACGATACTAGGATGGAATTTCCCTTTTAGAAAAATGGTCCAGCCTGAGCAGAGACGATTGAAGCCCAGACAAGTACCATGGGCATCCCCGAGCTTTTTACGTCATTGAAGAAAAATTGTCCATTTCCAAAGCATTGTTTTGAGGGTGGGTGTGGAAACTTGGTTTTACAGACCTTGTTGTAGATCATGAGGAACTTAGCCACTGATAAGAACATGGATGGGAAAGAAAGTCGTGGGCAGGACTGATGGGACCGGGCTCCCTTATTCTTCATAAGCGAAGGACAGTTTTGCATGGAGAATTTAAATCCAGTGGCCATTTTAGTGCAAAGCTAAAGGTGCTGAAGGAAGCCTGACGATATCAGGAGATGAAACATGAAACTCCTGAAATTGGCGTGTGCCTGACAAGAGTGCGGGGACCTCAGTGGCTTGAGTATTTGAAACACAGAGTGGTGACAGGATACTTGGGACCAGATGCCAATGACCTCTTGGTCAATTTCTTATGTTATTTCCAAACCAAGAACCAAGGACTGGCAAGCCCTGGGAAAAGCGTACAAAGGAGACTAACCTGCCTGCTCCTTTCCTGAGTACTAGTCCTGAGCAGCTCCCTTGGGTGCCTTGTTTTTCTCCTTTGCCTATGGCTTCAACACACTTCCGTAAGTTTGGCTGAAGACCATGATAGCTGCAGGTAGTAATGTCTGGGCAGCATTTGATTGCTACCTACCATCCTTAATCCCACTGAAGGGCAAAGTGGGCAAAACTGCTTTTTGTTTTTGTTTTTGTTTTTACTTTGGGGGCATTACAACTTTATTTTCTAATTAGATATTTTCTTTATTTTCATTTCAAATGATATCTCCTTTCCCGGTTTCCCCTCCAGG
>NC_045030.1:99985538-99989601 GCF_008632895.1 Mastomys coucha
CTACACTGGGGCATAGAACCTTCACAGGGCCAAGTGCCTCTCCTCCCATTGATGACCTACTTGGCCATACTCTGCTACATATGCTGCTGGAGCCATGAGTCCTCCATGTGTACTCTTTGGTTGGAGTTTTAGTCCCTCAGAGCTCTGAGGGTACTAGTTAGTTCATGTTGTTGTTCCTCCTAAGGGGTACTCAGTCCAATGGATGGCTGTGAGCCTCGACTTCTGTATTAGTCAGGCACTGTCAGAGCCTCTCAGGAGACAGCTATATCAAGCTCCTGTCAACCGTATGTGTGCACCACTACATGCAACCATTCTAGCCTCTTTTGAGGGAAGAAGAAAAAAGACAGAGAGGTTGAGATTTTGCAAAGCCACCCAGCTAGATCATGGTGGTGCTGGAACTGCCTCTGGGGAAGGAGTGGGAAACTGGGAGGTGAAGCCCAGGAAACATCACTGTTACTGACACTGAAGGCATCCTCTCTGAATCACATGGCATAAGAGAACTAATGTGGACTTTAGAGTCAGACAGCCTAGGATTAGAATCCCAGAGGTTTAAGATTGAGGTGTGGCTCAGTGCCAGAGCATTTGCTTAGCATCCAGGAGGACTTGGGTCCAACAGCAAAGGACTTCTGAAGTGTTGTGTGACTCTAGCACCACATTAGCCTGTTTCCTGGAGTCTAAAGCAGACTGAAAAATATCATGCTTTGTGTGCTTGTTTTTACGGACTTAACATAACCCCCGCTGGACACGTGACCCATATGGTACCTAGCACACAGCAAATGCTAGTTCTTATATGTATATGTTCGCTGAGTTATGTCTGAATGAAGTGAAACATCAGTTTTGGGGGTACATGGGGCTGGGGCTGGTCCTGGATAATACACCATTGAATGAAACATACTTCCCAGCAAGTAAATAGTCCCAGATCTTGCTCCCAGACAACTCTAGGACCAGGTCATAGCAATGTGGACCCAACTCCTATTTTAGGAAGAAAAAGAGCTGGCTGCACAGAGGCAGGTCTGAAGCCAGCCCATCTCTTAGTGGGATGAGTCTCTTCCCTTCTCTATGAAGGCCTCCAGAGCAAGCGGCTTCTCCCAGCTGCCCCTCCCCTCCCCCACCTGAAGGTCCCTTGGGATGGCTCTGGGCTGTTTAATGGGGTGGAGCTGTCTTTAATCTGCTCCGTAAATGTTTGCTGGATCCTCATTAGAAACCATAATGTCCTATTAATATGCTGATGAGATTTCATTTGGGGAAGAGTAGCTGGGAGAATATGCGGTGGGGGTGGGGTGACAGGATTCATGCCGGGTATCCCAGGGGAGAAAGCATACATAGCTCAGTTCCTGGAGCCTCTCCTGTGCCTTGGGAAAGGCAGGAAGACCCAGGCTCAGTTCCTCTCCTTTCTTTTGCACAGGCCCCCAGGGGTCTGAGTCAGCTACTGTGGGCACTGGCACATGCAACCGTCCTCGCCTCACCCATGAATACCACCTGGGGCCCCACCCTGGTGGCCAAGGTTAGTCACCAAAGCCTACACTCATTCTTCATTTTTTCCTATCATGGGTGTCTACACTGGTGGTACTAGGGCTAGCATCTGCTTATATCCCTGCCCCGGGGCATCTGGACTTCACTAAGATACAGCACAACATTTTGGGACAAGGAAAAGAATCGAGATACACGACATGGCCAACACCTAGTCAACTTGCAGTAAACTGTACCTAGGAAGAAAAATTCCTGTCTTTGCTCCCTGCCTACTGCAGGAGGAAGGCAACCATGACAGTGGAAGAGTTTAACCTTGATACAGGAGAGAGGGGCTATGGCTCCAGATCTGGGCTGGAATTGTGGCCCTAATTGAACAGACATGTGCAGGTGCCACCTCTGCACCAGCTTTCATGGATGCTGTGCCCTTGGCCAGGAATGCCTCCCTATATCCAGTCTGGGACAGTCCTGCTTCCCTTCAAGGAAGCTCCCTTGTCATACTTTCTGACTCCAACCGCTGTCTTGCCTGCCCTTGCAGTCTCCCCAGGGACTAGATTCAGAAGGGTTGCCATCTGTGACTTGTTTTCCTGAATAAGACTGTGAGTTTGTGCTGCTGGCTCAAATGGTGGTCACTTCCAAGCATGTGCACATGGCCCACACATGTCTTCTCCGCAACGTTCACAGGCTTTGCTGCTGGCCGCTGCTGGCTCCTGACTCTGGCTGTCTCTTCCTGGATTTTCAGTCATTCGCATCAGGAGCCCTTGATTCAGTCAGGCTCAAGGAACCTCTGTTGGCACCTGGTCCCATCTGAACAGCTCTGTTCTTAATTCTCCCACTGTGATCACCCCTGGGAACACTTTAGCCTAAGTCTTTCCCGTTCCTGTCTTAGCTCAGCAACGCTCACCTTCCTAGCTCTTTGGCCTCTGTCCCAACTGGGGCATTGTGTAGCACTTCAGTTTGCTGCTTGCTCTTCAACCCAGCCTCTGGTCAGCCACCTTGGCAGGGAACTCCTGGGGCCAATTAGTCAGTCACCCATGTCTGTGACAGGTGGCAAAAGCAAGTGGAACAGAGAGTGTTCGGACTTCAGCCCTGTCACCTTGCTGCTGGTGGCCTCAGGCAAGTTGGCTAAAGTTCTCTGTGCATCTGCTTCTGTCAAAGTGGAAGAGTACTGCTTGTGTCTTGATGGGGCTTCTAGGAGCTGAAGTACAGAAACCACTAACTAGGTCCAGTGAGTGTGTGCTGTGCCTGGCAGCACTCCTGACCCTCTCAGCTTCCAACTGGTTCCCTCCACATCTGAATGGAAACTACCTGACTTCCAGGTTCTCTCTTGGTTCCCCAGTTCATCTTTTTCTGTCTTTAGAATCAGGCTAACCTGGGTTCACTTTTAGATCTACCACTAAACTAGATTTCTTCCTCTAGAACTGAGCAAATGAAATGACTGCCACCAGACTGTCTATGCCAAAGATTGTCACCTCATAGGAATTCCTCTTGATGAATCCCTAGAGCCAGTTTGGCCTGCACCCAGGGGAAGAGTAGGCACAAAAGGAGAAGAATGCCTAGGAAAATTGACATGGATGCCAAGGAAGCCTCGCTAAGAGGAGGCAGACTCACCAAGGCAGTGCCTAAAGGGCCCAGCAAGCTCAGGCATGATGCAGGCAGTGGGCAGTGACAACAGTGCCAATCTGATGGCTAGGCCCAGAAGGGGCAGTCAAACTACCTTGCAGAACACAAGGCCTAGCTGGTGGCACCCTTATCCCTGAGAGTGGGAGTGAGAACGGGACAGGGAGAGACCTGGAGAGTGTGTACAGGCTGGCACACAGAGGAGGAGAGCAAGGGAGGAGGGAGGGCGGTGCCAGGGAGAACCCAGCTAGTGGAGTTGGGGCAGGAGCAGAGATGGGAGGAGATCCAGGGTGCATCAATCTCTCAGCACCCCACCTTCTTGGTTCATCGTCAGCTGCCCTGAATTGCTGCCTAGTCGGACTTGGGTTGGGGTACCTATGCTGCTTAGGTGTGGTTTTCCTCTTCCTGGCTATGTGACCTTGGATATGGTACTCCACCTCTCTGTGTCTTGGTCTCCTCATCTGGAAAACAATACTCATATTTTCTACCTTTGGGCCATTATGTGGATAAAGTACGTAATGCCATATATATAAAAAATATACTTAGGAAGGGATGGCTTGCCATTGCTGCTGTTAAGGATCCTATGCTGGGATCTTGCTAAGCTTAGTGTGCAGGAGAAGATCAACATGTATAGATGGATAGATGGATTGATCTGACATCTTCAACATCAGTTTTCTCATCTGTAAGATGGGGCTCGGGACATATAATGCAGTCTGATGCTGCATTTGGGGAGACCAGAAGCCACCCAGAGGGGCTTAATGTAGCATTCATTTCTATTTTAATCTCTTAGATGTTAGAATCAGAAAAGACAAGATGGAGCTGAGTCGGACAGGAGAACAAGTGGAGCCCTGGGTAGTAGAGTGCTTCAGGAAGTCTCGAGGCTCAGTGATGAGGCTAGTGAGTTGAAGCCAGGGTTGAGAAATTCTCCTCTCTCTCTCTCTCTCTCTCTCTCTCTCTCTCTCTCTCTCTTTCTCTC
>NC_045030.1:99989611-99997482 GCF_008632895.1 Mastomys coucha
TCTCTCTCTCTCTCTCTCTCTCTCTCTCTCGCACACACACACACACACACACACACACACATACACACACATATATAAAGCCACCAATGTAAAAACATTTATTGAGTACTTATTGCGTGCACACCAGACACTGGAAAAATAGCAGCAAATCCCACAGGCCTTGCCCGCTGTGAGTTGCAATCTCTAAGCTGAAGTCTTGGCACAGGCAGGATGAGGCACTGGCTCTGTGTGGCTTCAGCTCAACTTGTGTCTGATACGTATAACACAACCTCTCACCATCTAATCCTTAGATGCTTTACACTGTCCCACTGTCACCTCTGCCAGTAGGTGAGGGCACTGGCAGAGCCTGGAGCAGCAGGATAAGAAGGTCTGGCTGAGCTGGAAGGTATGGCCTCTGTGAGGCTGAGACCGTATGTGAACACTTCATTTCGCCTTGCTTGCTCTGTAGTGTGAGCTAGTCAGAAGCAGTCTGAAGCACTTAGGTTTTGGACCACGAAGGAGCCATGGGGAACTGATGGGACTGCTTCCCTTCCAGACCCAGACCCTCTCTGGTGACCATAGGAGGCCAATTAGCAGAGAAAAAAAATGCTTCCTGCCTGGGTTTTAGCCTACCACTGTGTGTGTCTGCTCAGAAGTTAATGGTCATTTGAGCTGTCTCTGGGGACAGAGAATGGGGCTGCCATGGACTGCCTGGCTCCAGGCTGCAGCCTGGGTCTTGAGGGAGGCCAGGAGAGGCGGAGCAAGGTGCCTGCTGCTGCTGTTGCTCCTGCTACTTCCAGAGAAGCCAGAGACAGCAGGGACACGGCACGCTTAGCCAAGGCCAGCAAGAGTCTTCCCCACACCTCTGCAAGGTCCTGCTGGTAGTGGGTGAGATGCAGGTGGGGATCATGGCAATGGGTCTCGGGCATTAGTGGAGGAGCTATAGGAGTCTAGCAGCCTTACCATGCTCAAAGGTGCACAACAGTGAAACGGCTTCATCCACAGCTTTCCAGACTGGGGAAGGTACTTCACAGGTGCTGGGCTCTGGGGTAACCCTGCTGCGGATGCAGAGCTTGTACTTTTCTCTATCCCTGGGCTTGAGTTTCCTCACCTGTCAAGTCTGAATTGTGGCATTCCTATTGAGTCAGCTTGACTGTGTCCTCTGAGAGCCAAGGCAGGCCAGATGGCTGAAGTGGGGGTGGGGGACTGGAGTGGAACAGGAAAAGAGGCAGAGAGACTGACTGCACCTCTGGAGAGATGATATCACGTCCCTAGAGGGGTTTTCACTAGACTCAAATTTAAACTCAGTTCTATGCTTGCTGGGTGTGTGACCTTGGGCCCATCACTGAATCTCTCCCCTGTGCCTCAGTGAACCGGGCATTAGGACAACCTTCCAAGTCACTCAGGAGCTACTGTGTATAAAAGAGGTCCCCCTTACAGAGTACCTAACTTCACTTAACTCTGTAATGAGCTAGGATGAGGGAGCAGGTGTGCTCACATTTGGAAACTGTCAGCTTAAACACAGGGGCCACCAGCCACCAGCACACCCCACCCCCAGATACCATGAATAATGAACTGGTATTGATCTTCTGCTCGGGAAATTCCCTGTGACCTGTGATAAAAATACACACAGATCTGGAGCCTGCAGCGCCACACAGGATTCCATTAGCTCTGGCTGAGCTCATCTGAAACACCCCATCCCACTCCACCTAGGAGAGGGAGCTTGGGGGACAAGATGTGAGAGAGTCAGACCAGACAGTGGCCAGGACCTGCAAAGGAGGAGGTAGCTTTCTGCCAAGTGCTGCAATATGGAGATGGGATATTCCGGAGTGAGTTCCTTTCTCAGAGAGTGGCCTCTAGATTCCAATGAGTACAGAATGGCAGCACAGGGCCTGGCCAGTAGGACACACAGTTAGGCAGAGTCCAGCCCCCTCTGTGCTCCTTCTTGCCTTGTGGGCCATGCTGGAAAACTGAGAATCATCACACAGGAGAATGAATCTCAGAGAGACTCTTTTTTAAATATAAGAGCCCTACTGAAATCTAATTCACAAGCTATAAAATTCAAACCACATTTTGTCTACTCATCCATCAGTTGTCCGCATTTGAATTGTTTTCACATTTTGGCTGTTATGAACAGTGCAGCTATTAACCTTTATGCACAAGGTTTTCTGTGGACATATGTTTTCACTTCTCTTGGATTCACGTACACATATACACATACATATGCATACTGACAAACACACTTGTTGGGCCATCAGGTAACTGTATGTTTACATTTCTGAGAGGGTCTGGGGTATGGGTCAGTTGTAGAATGCTTTTCTGGAATGTCCAGACCCTGGGTTTGATTCTCAGCACTGTGGTACCACAACAATAGAAGATACTTTGAGGAAGTGTTAAGCTGTCTTCTAAAGCAGCTGCATCAGTTTTATATTTCCACTTTGATGTGTAGCAGTTCTAGCTTACTTTTGTGCATTCTTGCCTTGCTAGTGGGTATCAACTGGTACCAGTTATGGTTCAGGTATGTGTGTGCTGCGTGGCTAATGATGCTGGGCATCTTATTATGTGCTGCTAGCCTGTTGTGTACCTACTTGATAACTATTTATTAAGATCCTTTGTAGTTTTAAAATTCATTTGCCATTTTCTTGTTAAGTTGTAAGAATGAATTCCTTGGGATGGAGAGATGGCTCAGCAGTTAAGATCACTGACTTCTCTTCCAGAGGTCCTGAGTTCAGTTTCCAGGAACCACATGGTGGCTCACAACCATCTGTAATTGGACCCAATCTTCTGGTGTGTTTGAACCATGACCAAGGCAAGTCTTATAAGGACAACATTTAATTGGGGCTGGCTTACAGGTTCAGAGGTTCTGTCCATTATCATCAAGGCTGGTGCATGGCAGCATCCAAGCAGGCATGGTGTAGGAGGAGCTGAGAGTTCTACATCTTATTCCAAAGGCAAAGATGAGAAGACTGACTTCCAGGCAGCTAAGAAGAGAGTCTTAAAGCCCATGCCCACAGTTACACATTTCCTCCAAGAAGGCCACACCTACTCCAACAAGGTCATACCTCCAAACAGTGCCACTCCCTGGACCAAGCATATTCAAACTGTCATAGTTCATGTGTGCTTAAGTGCATGCCTATGCACTGCATGTGTGCCTGAGCCTGCAGAGGTCAGAAGAGGGCATAGGATCCCATGCAGCTGGAGTTGTAAATTGCCATGTGGTTGCTATGAACCAAGCTCAGGTTGTTTAGAACAGCAACGGGGCCTCTTAACTACTAGGGCATTTCATTTTCTTAATGACAAGATTTAAAATATAAATTTCTGAACTTTTAATAAGGTTCAGTGTGTGTATTCTTTTATCGCCAATGGTTTTGTTATCTTGTCTAACAATTTACAATTGTTAATTCTTTGTCTCCTTCCTCTTCTAGAGCTTTCTCATTTGTATTGTTACATTGATGTCTCCATAAATAGTTTCAGTGTAGAGGTCTTGCATTAAATTTATAAGTAATTTAATTTTTGTTGTTGATATAGATGATTTATTTCTTCAGATTGTACATTACTGCTATAAAGAAATGCAGTGAATTTTTATATATTTGTCTGCTTTCTCACATCTTTACTGAACTCACCTATTAGTTCTGTCACTTACCTAGTACTTTCTGAAAGCACTTGTCAGGTCGCAGAAGGAATATTATACAGGGTATGACCTTGAAAACTCAAAGGTAGTTCCTTTGTGTTCCTAGCACATTCTGTTTCTCCCATGAAAACTGGCTAAACTTGACAAATTCTATTTGTGTGTTCATTAAAATTATTCCACCTTAGTTATCTTTTATTTTGTTAAAACAATGGACACTGATTTGAGGATAATAAGGAAACCCTGAGTTTTCTAGGATGAATGCTAATTGGTTATGTTGCAGAAACCTTTTGAGGGCTTTGGTTTTTTTTTTTTACTAGTGTTTGGCTGAATATTTTGGAGTCCATTTTCATTAGTCAGTAGGTCTCATTTCTTGTGCTATTTTTGTTTGGTAGCAAGGTACTATTGGCCTAGTAAGATGGATTAGGAAGTGTTGCTTCCTCTTCTGTTTTTGGAAAGCATGATGAAGAACTGGCATTAGTTTTTCATGGATGCTTGATAGAAATTGTCAGTGAGGTTTTGTCAGCACAGGATTGACTTGTAGGAATTTTTGGTAGTACGATATCTTTACTTTTTATGGTCCAATCAAATTTCTATCTTTTTTATTGGTTGCATCAGTTTCTATTCTATGAGCCTGTCTATTTCATATATTTCTTACTATATTACTATGCAAGTACTCATATTAAACCTCCAATCTCTTTTGTTTATGTAAGAGTGATGATCATATCCTTGCAATCGCTTATCATTTTAGCAAATATTTTAATATAGAGTCTCATGCACCTTGATTCCTGACCCTCCTTTCTTTTTTTTTTTCTTCAAGACACTGTGTAGCTCTGGCTGTCCTGGAACTCACTCTGTAGACCAGGTTGGCCTCGAACTCAGAAATCCGCCTGCCTCTGACTCCCAAATGCTGGGATTAAAGGCATGTGCCACCACTGCCTGGCCTGACCCTCCTTTCTTTGTGTCCTAAATGTTAGGATTCAAGGAAGGTGGCACCGTGGAAATGATTTTTTTCATACAGTCATTTCTTCTGACTTCTGCAGCTCATGCACACATGTAGTGCACACACATCCACTCAAGCACACACATATGAACATAAAACAAAATTTAAAAAGAAAATGAAAAAACTCTGTTACACACCACAAGATTGGAGAAAATATCTCAAGGAACCAGCTTGACAAGAAAAGGGCAAATAGATCATAAGACTACAAAGGATCTTAGTAGATATTTATTAATTTAGATGTTTGCTATTTCTCCCAATTTGTGGATTTTTTTTTAATTTTGAATTTTGACTGGAGGCTTATATGATTTCAGTTCTTTTAAATTTATGAAGGACCTGGGTGTGGTAGTCTCAGCACTTGGGGAGCAGAGGTATGTGGATCTCCAAGGTCCATGCCAGACAGAGCCACACAGGGAGAACCTGTCTCAAATGTTTTCTGATCTAATGTATGGTAAACCCTTTCTATGTGCACTTGTGAGGAGTGTTTCCAGAAGAAGCTGTTGCTTGGAGGAGTGATGTTTCCATGTCTATTGATGCTGTTTCAAAAATCTTCTTAATTGTTCTATTCACTATTGTCTTGGTTAGGGTTTCTGTTGCTGTGAACACTGTGATTAAAGCAACTTGGGGAGGAAAACATTTATGCCATTTTACACTTGCAGGTAATGGTCCATCACTGAGTGTAGTCAGGGCAGGAGCCTGGAGGTAGGAACTGATTTAGAGGTCATGGATGGATGTTGCTTACTGGCTTGCTCTTCCTGGCTTGCTCAGTGTGCTTTCTTATACACCTCAGGATCACCAGCCCAGGGGTGGGACCACCAACAATGGTCTAGGCCCTCCGACATCAACTATTAATAAGAAAATGCCCTCGCTGTCTTGCCTACAAGTCTATCTGGTGGGGCATTTTCTCAACTGAGGTACCTTTCCCCCAAATGACTCTAATGAGTCTCAAGTTGACATAAAACAAAACAGCACAACTCTAAGAATGGAACATTGAAGTCTTATATGACTATATTGATTCTTTTTCTCCCCTTAGTTCTTTCAGGGTTTCCATCATACAGTTTGAGGTTCCTTTCTTAGATGTATATAGATTTATAGCTTTACGTCTTCAGATTGAAATGTTTATCATAAAAGTTGCTCTTAATCTAGTAACGCCTTTGCCTTTTTGTTTTGTTGTTTTGAAACAAAGTCTTACTCCCTACCTCAAGCTAGGCTCAAACGTGCTAGCCTCTTGCCTCTATTTCCTAGGTGCTTTGTTTCCAGCATGTGCCACCACAAATAGCCATCAGGATTTGTCTTCAGATCTATTTTGTTAAGGTTAGTGGAGCCACTCCAGCTCTTTGGTTTCAGTTTATATGCTGGATCTTTCCCCATCTTTCATGTGCAACAATACCTGTTCCCTTAAATGTAATGTGTGCCTTTTATAGACAACAGAAGAGTTGATTTTTTTGAGACAACGTCATATTATGTAGCCCAGATTGACCTTCAATTTGTGACCATCCTGTCTGTCTCTCCAAGTACTGAGATTTCAGGCCTGAAGTAGTGAAATCTTACTTGCCGTTTGTTCTCTTTATCTTTTGGGATCTTTTAGGCTTCCATTGTTGTCTTATTCTACATTAATTACACAACACATAGTGTACCCTTTTGATTCTGTTATCATTTTCTCTCTGTGATTTTGAGAACTTTTCTTAGTGGTTAGTCCAAGGATTACAAATAAGGCACATTGTCATGTCTCCATCTCCCAAACATCTTAGCATCTGAAAATTTGTACCCTGTAAACAATCTGTCAGGCCTTTTAGGCATTTTAAGACAGGGTTTCTCTGTGTAGCCCTCGCTGTTCTGAGACTTATGTAAACGAGGCTGGCCTCCAACTCGCAGAGGTCTTCGGGCCTCTGCCACGGAAGTGCTGGTGTTAAAGGCACCATGCCTGGCCTTCATTCTTTCCTTCCCTATGACTTCCTTTTCCTATGCATTTGAGATGGCTTATAGAATGAATAAACATCTGTGGAATAATACAGTATGTGTCTCTTTTCTTTTTCTGTGTCTCTTTTTTTGTGAAGCAGAGTCTCACTATGTACCTCTGGCTGCCTGGAACTAGTTATGCAGAGCAGACTGGGCTCAAACTCAGAGATCCAGAAGACTCTGTGCTTGAGATTAAGGGTGAGTGCCACCACCAGCAACAGCAGCTAATATTATTTCATTTATCATAAAGTCTGTTACGATTTTTTCATGTACGCATTAGATTTTTTCTTTTTTAAGGCTGAATAATATTTTGTATATACCACATTTGCATATCCATTAATCTGTCGATGAACGTGGGCTGTTTCTACTCTTTGCCTATTGTCTTCATAGTCTTTAATGCTAGTGTAGACTTTGACATACAGTTATCCAAGTCTCTGCTTTTAATTCTCTTACATACACACACCAAAATGGAATTGTCAGTCATTTGGTAATTCTGAAGACTTTTTGCCATGTTTTTTCATGGTTTACACTTGTTTCTGATTTCATTTTTACAATATTGATCCTTGTAAGTACAGAATGGTATCTTATTTTGATTTCAGCTTCTATTTTCCAATGAGTGATGATGTTCAGCACTTTTCAATGTGCTTATAAACGTGTGTGTGTGTGTGTGTGTGTGTGTGTGTGTGTGTGGTGTTGAGGATCAAATTCAGGGCCTTGTACTACTGCGTTTTGTACCAGCCAGCCCCCTTGTATATTTTGGAAGAAATATCTACTCAAGATTTTGCCTTATTTTTAAATTGGGTTTTTTTTTATTTAGATATTTTCTTTATTTACATTTCAAATGATATCTCCTCTCCTGGTTATTCCTCCAAAAAATATCAAATACAAAAACAAAAACTAAAACAAACCCTGCCCCTCCCCCTGATCACCACCCCACCCCCTCCTGCTTCCTGGCCCTGGTATTCCCCTACACTGGGGCATAGAACCTTCACGGGACCAGAAGACCCAAGTGTGGATGCTTTGTTCCTTCTTAAAAGGGGGAACAAAATACCCATGGAAGGAGTTGCGGAGACAAACTATGGAGCAGAGACTGAAAGAAGGACAATCCAGAGACTGCTCCACCTGGGAATCCTTTCCATATTCAATTAAATTGGGTTCTTTTTAATGCTTATGTTTTGGGAGTTATTTATATATTTTGGTTATTAATCTTATTGATATATAATTTGTGAATATTATATCCTATTTCATCAATTTGAAAACTATTTTCTTTCATTCCCTTGTGTTGGGATGGTATTGTTCTTTTTC
>NC_045030.1:99997668-100017568 GCF_008632895.1 Mastomys coucha
AGATCTTGCCTCAATTCTCTTTGTAAAAACAGTATAGGACACTGGTCGTCTGCAAACAGTGTGTATGTAGGTGTGTCACAGCAGACCGTCTGTCTTCACACTGGCAGGAGCCTTTTCTATGGGGCCTTCACAGGGTCCTGGGCACCTTTGGGAGCCTGGGCTGGAGCTGCAGCCTGGGCCTTAGCTGGAGCTTTGGCCTCTGCCTTGGTTTGAACCTTGGGCTTTGGTTGGCAGAGCCTTTGACCCTTGGCCATGTAGCTTCGAATCAACTTCCCAAGTTCGGGGTTTGCGATGAATGTCAGATGGCTGAGTTTATGGCTGGGGCCCTTTGGCATCTTGGGCTTGATGGCCTGAGGCTTCACCAGGGCCTTGATGGCCTCTGCGTGTGCACTTACTGCCTTTGTGTTGTTGGTCTGCATCTTCTTCAGGCCTTTCTTGTGCTTCTTGGCAAAGCGCATGTTCCTCAGGAACTTAGGGTCAACCCCATTAAGAGATTCCTATCTTTGTGACTGGGGTTTCTTGATGCCATTTCTGTGCCATTTGCAGGACTGGTTGTGTGTGGTATGGTTTTTGGACTTGTGCATGGTAACTCGCGTTTTCCCCAGTGCCTGGGACTGGGAAGAGTGGTATTGTTCTTTGATGTATAAAACTTTCTAATTTAAACAAATCCCCCTTCATTTACTTTTTATTTTGTTGTTCATGCAAGAAAGTTGTACTCTACAAATCCAATGGCATGATGGTCACTTCCTCATGTATGTATGTGCACATTCTCCCCCATCTTCCCCCTCAAATACTACTTACACTCCTTAAGATAATTTTTAAACATCAATTTCCTTATTTTGAGTGTGAGTTTTCCATTCCCCAAGAATTAGTTTTGAAGAGGCTGTTCTTTTCCCATTGGATGGTGGGATACTCTTGGCAAAAGGCATTTGACTATATATGTGGGGATTTATTTCTGAAACCTCTCTTGTATTCCACTGGTCTGTACATATATCCTTATGCTGTACACTATTGTTTGGGATGGTGTGGATTGGAAGTGTGATTTCACCAGTTCTTTGGGTGGTGTCTTGGCTATTTTGGGTTCCATAAGATTCATTGTGAATTATAAGATGAGTTCTTGTATTTCTGGAGAAACAAAACAAAACTCTTTGATGTTGGCATTTTAATAAGGATTACATCAAATTGGTAGCTCTTATTAGAGTCATATTGCCATTTTAATAACATTGCTACTCACAGTCCACTAACATGGGTGCCCTTCTTAATTCTTCTCAGCAGCATTCTGTAGCTTTCAGATCTTCCATCGTGTTACTTAAGCTTATTGCCGAATAGTTTATTCTATTTAATGCTGTTGGAAATTGAATTGTTCTTTTGTTTTGCTTCTCAGATGGTTCATTTTGTGGGCTGATTTCTTATCCTACAATTGTGATAACTGTGCTGAATTATTTCATGGCTAATGACCTCTTGAGGAATCCTTAGGGTTTCCTGTATATAAAATCATGCTGCCTGTGAACAAAGTTAATTTAAATTCTTTCCAGTAAGGCTCCCCTTTAATCATCTAGATCTGGCTTATTCAAATTAAAAAACAATACTTGTATCCATCCATTGGGTGGAAAGAAGAGTCAGCAAGCAGTTAAGGGCAGGTAATAATACCCTTCCAGAGGGCCTGGGTTTGAGTCTCAGCATCACATGGGAACTCACACCTATCTGTAACTCCCATTCCAGGGAATGCAATGCCTCCTTTTAGCCTCCTAAGGCACTGCACACATGTGGTGCACAGAGAGATGTGCAGTCAAAACATCCGTCCATGAAAATTTGTATATTAACCTTATATTCTATTGACTTTGTGATAATTATTACTTACAAAAGATTTCTCTTGATTCTTTAGGGATACGCACATTTTATGTCATCCTTCCTAATCTTGGAAGTTTTTTATTCCTTTTCATTTTGTCCCTGTTATGCTAAACAGACATGCTAATGTAATCTAGAGTAAGAATGTTATAAGCAGAGATCCTTGCCTAGTTCAGAGCTTTGTGAGAAATCATCTAGTTTTTCTTTCTTAATTTGATGTTTGCTATAAAGTTTTTTTTGTAAATACTCTACCAAAAGTTTAATTAAGTGGGTGCTGAGAACCAAATGCAGGTTTTTTGCCAAATCAATATGGGTTCTGAACTGCTAAGACATTGTTCCAGTACCAATTTTTAAATAGCCTTTTAAAAGGGAGAACCTTTTTGTTTTCATTTCGTTTTGTTTTGTTTTTATAAAGTTTGAGCCTAACAGAAACAAGATATACCTATAATGCTTCCTCAAGGAGCTCCAAGACAAATCAAGAAGTAGCAGCTCTCTGAACTATGTTGGATATCCAAATTTGGTCTGTCCCCCACTGGTTGCTTCTAGGTTAGTGGTTTTCAAGGTGACCATGGAGCTTAGAAAAAAGTTGGGAGTAGAACAAATCCAGACTTCAGTGATTCTACCAACCGTCATTTGAGTGGGATTTAAAAAAATGTCCTCACTTGGTTGTAAGCCTTTATTTCCAGAATTCTGGAAAGTCTGATTTTGACCATTTGTGCCAGAGTTCTTTGAAGTGGAATCTTGAGGGTTCTTTGAAAAGTCGGATGGTGTTTTGCTGGGACAAACACGTGAAGGAATGTTTCGTTAAAGTGGACAGGCCAAGGAAGATGCGTGAAGGAACGTTTCACTGACGCAGACACAGGAGAGAGGGTGTTCTGCTAAAGCAAGCATGTGAAAGGACATGTGATAAAAGATTCTTTGCTAACAACAAGCATGTATTGGTCTACCTTACATTGCATAGTTGAGCTGCATTTGTCGGGACTCCATAGAGAGAAATTCACCAAAAAACTTGTGGTGGTGTACTGCAGTTTGTTGTTGCTTCCAAGGACTTGGGCTGATTGGATGCACATGCTGAGGCGAAATCTGTGCTGAGGCAACACAGGTGGAGGACACGTGATGTTTGGAGGGTATAAATTGGACTCCACAGAGTGTTAGAGACAGTGCTTGGCTTGCTGGCACAGCTAGCTGGTACAACACTTGTGGATCTTGAGTCTTCGGTGATCTTTGCTTCCTTGAGAGAGGCACAGCCGAGAACTTCTCCTGGTGTTCCTGTTGGTCCCTCCTACTGACTCGAGCTGAGGCTAAGGTCTGGCTGTCTCTGTTCCATGTCACCTCTGTTACTAACCCAACTCTACTGAACTGGACTGCTGGTGTATCTGTGAGGTGTTTATGAGTGATCAAGCTGCCACTGCCTGCTAACCTATAAACTAAACTACTAATTTCTAAACAACACAGACAAAAGTTACTCTAATAAACCTTTCTAAACAAGATCACTTCCCCCATAGCCTTTCTTTTCCACTACCTTTCATAGATTATGGGTTACAAAAAATTAAAACATTTAAAACCAATCATTAAAAATAAAATTAAAAAAAACACTAAAATTACAGTTCTCATTGCTTTTAAAGTAGAGCAGAGTTTTAGGGATTCTTACTGTACCATTCTAAGATATCTTGTTCTGAATGGCTCTTGTAGAATAGGTAGATATCTGTGAATAAAGCAAGGGAGAAGCTCCAGGCAGAAGTAATAGCACTTGCAAAAGATAGAAGTATAAGTGAATATGGCTAGTTTGGGACTAGCAAGGGACATTGAATCATTGGCCTGTAAACTGTAAAAAAAAAAAGTATATACTATTCAGTCCTTTTTGATGCAAGTAGTTAAAACTCAACCCAAATGGATGTTGGGTATTTAAAACCCATACTGTATAAATCAGGTCATGCAGTTCATCAGGCTTCTAAGGTAGGTCTAGCTTTAGTCATGCCTGGATCAAGTGCCTCAAAGGATGAACAGGGCTTAGCCTCACTCTCTCTACTTCTCAGATCTGCTATTTTTTCTACTGGTATCATTCTTAGATTCTCGTCTTATGCCTGAACTTACATTCTCAGAATTCAATGAAATACTCCTCAACTGTTCTCTCAAAGGTCTCAGAACAAAATCTCATTGAACCCCTCTCTGAACTAGTTATCACAGCAAGGGAAACAGAGCGAACTGCTTGGCCAGGCTTTGAGCTAGTAATGGGGCCTGCTCTTACATCACAAAAGCTAAGGATGGGAAAAAGGTAGTTCCTTAAGGAATATATAGATTATTTTGCCCAAAGTTGCATAGCAAGCATGAATCAGTCCAAGTAAACAAGCATCCCCTGCTGAAGTAGTACTAGGTGAAACTAGAAGGTGTCAGCTCTAGAGATTCTCAGCCTTCTCAAGTGTCTCATGCATATATCCCATACATATCCCAGATAAGCCATTCAAGACAATTGTTTGAAGGTGTTCCCTACACAAAGTTCTGCAAAGCTCTGGTCTGTCAGCCTGCACAGAGGCTCTAGTCTAGCTTTAGAGGTTTTCAACTTACAGTATCTTGGTTGACACTTTTACTAAGAGACCATTTAGTCCAAACTTCTGATTTCCAACACTAGAAAAGTGATGTGCCAAGAGAGCTGGGAACCTTGCCACCTTCATGGAAAAGTAGCAGCAGCAGCAGCAGCAGCAGCAGCAGCAGCAATGAGACAAGAAGCAGGTTGGCCTCTTCATTTTATGTACATGGATTCCATCCATTCTCCAGTCTCTTCCCAGCATAGTCCAACTTCTGCTGGTGTCATTAACTAATAGACGTTCATGGGTCTACCTTTGTTTTTTTATTGTGTGCCTCATTCCACATGCTTTTGCTAATCACTAACAAGCCTTGTACCAGGCTAGCTTTCCTCGAGACACATACATATGGCATGTACACATACAGTGTGAGCCAAGGGATGTTGTTAACAATAGCTCATTGTGGGGAGCATGCACATCCTTTGATTTCTAGCCGTGGTGCAATTGCTGCTCTTTCTGGTCCTTCAGCAACCAAGCATATTGAGAGAGGCACAGCATAGGTCATAGAATCACCTGTGTAACCTGTCCTTGTCTACTCCCACGTGGCTCTCTCCCAGCATCCACCAGTGGGCTTATCTGCCATGCTCTTTGCAGGGAAGTTTAGCCATCTCTGGCTAACTTGGTCCTCTCCCTGGGACCATGGCAATTTCCAATGTCTCACAGCAGTTTTGAGACACAGTTTTGAGACAGTGACAGCATTGTCACTGTCACTGGCACCATTTCTTTTTCAGATCTCAGTGGTGTCTTCCTCAGCAGTCTCTCTATTTCTCCCTTAGGCCCTCCTACTGCTAGTTTATTCTCTAAACCCAAACCAGGGTGACCTTGTTAACACAGAAGTCAGAGCATGGCTCTTCTGTGCTAAAAGCTTCCCTAAAAGCCATTTCACTCATAATACAATCTGAATTCCCATGGTGAAGAAGTGGCTTAGTAGCAGAGCAGTTTGCCCAGAATGAGTGGGGGTTCAATCTCTGCTATCACAAAATCAAACAAGCAAAATTGAAACACCCTTAAATCATTATAATGGCCCTGAAGAATCCCCCCACCCCGTGAATCCCTGTCAAATCCCATCTCATCTCCTGCTCTTGTCACCCTCCTCCAATCCCTCTTCCTAAACAGCTGACCATGTTCTCATCTCTGGACTTTTGGTAACTCTACAAAATGTCCACTTTGCCTGGAGCCCTAGCCCCCTGGATATCTTCACAATGCAATGTGTTCCTGGACCTCAGCTATCTCTTTGGGAAGGACTTCCCTGAATACTTTCTTAAGACCTCTTCAGTGGTAAATCACTTACCTAGGAAGTGCAAAACCTTGCATGTAATACCCAACAGCAAATATAGCAAGTTCCTCTATCTGACAGAATCAAATGAAACCAAATCGCAAAGCTAACATAGCCAACCTAAACAATCTAGACACAATGGTACTTGCAATCCTAGCAGGACTCAGGAGGTGGAGCCAAGAGGTTTGAGAGTTCAAGGCCATCTTTGGTTACATAGAGAATTAAAGTCCAGCCTGGACTATAGGATACATCATCTTAAAAAAACAAAAAACAAAGCAAGCAAGCAAATGAGCAAACAATCAAATATCCCAAACCATCTCTTGTCCTTTCTCTTCCTGGGACCATAGCCCCATAGCAACTTCCAGTGTCTCACAGCAGTCCCAAAACTCAAAACTAGAAAATCTAGCTTTTTTCCAATATATTACATATTTCATTGATTGACTTTATTGAACTCCATAAAGTAGCAATTCTTTTTTCCAATGCTTTACTCCTATCACTCACAGTAATCTTCACTACATAATGCATACATCATTAATATTTGTTGAATGAATATATCAGCTGCTAGTTCTGATGAATGAGGATCTAAATTTTTGTTACATTTATTGTGCATGTGTAGGCCATAGTGAGCGCGCGCAGTTCAGCGTGGTTCACATGCCATGGTGAGCGTGCGCAGTTCAGCATGGTTCTCCCTTTCTGGTTCTCTCTTTTCTCTCGTATGAATACTTGGGGTTGAACTCAGACCATCAGGCTGGGTAGCAAGTACCTTTGGCTGCTTAGCCAACTCCCCTGTCTTGTAAGAAGAATTTTATTTATTTATTTATTTATTTGTTTATTTATTTATTTATTTAATATGAGAGTACTGTAGCTGTCTTCAGGCACACTGGAAGAGGGCATCAGATCTCATTACAGATGGTTGTGAGCTACCATGTGGTTGCTGGGATTTGAACTCAGGACCTTCGGAAGAACAGTCAGTTCTCTTAACCACTAAGCCATCTCTCCAGCCCAGAAGAATAATTTTTGGAAAGAATACCTATGAGGTCACTTAGGTCTGATCATCCACACAGGTGGACTGAATGAAGCAGAGAGGGAAAGAGAGGGAGGGGAGAGAGAGAGAGAGAGAGAGAGAGAGAGAGAGAGAGAAAGAAGAGAAACTGACCAAAGTTACAGAGGGAGTTAGTGCAATTAGATAATCAAAGAGTACAATACAACTGCTAGAACCAGGAGCCTTCTATGGCTGTCTTTCTGTTTTGTTTTGTTTTGCAGGGCTGAAGATTGAACTCAGGGATATACACATGCTAGTCAAGTATTCTACCAATGAGCTACACAGCAGCCTCATCTTGTCTATTTTCTTAGGGTTTATTTGATCCCGTTTTAGGCATAAGAAGAGAAGGTTCGTTGGAGTGGTGGGGACAGTGTGCTGATGGTTGGCACACATAGATGCTTTCTGGTGAGTGTCTCGTATCCCATCACTTAGCTTAGTCCTTGAGGTCCGTATTCCTTCCCCCGTGTTACTAATAAGGAAGCTAAAATACAGAGATGTGATTTGTTTAAAGTTAAGGACCAGCTCTAAGCCTATAGACAGTTTTTCTCTGATGCTCTGGACAAACTAGCTTCCCCAGAGATGCTAAGTCAGGCAAGAAGGGAGGATCAGGCCTGGAATGGCTGGTCACAGCAGGCCAGGAGCTGCAGGAATGTCACACACTGTTGCAGTGCCTGGCCCAGGCTTGCAGAGATGGGCTCAGTTTCAGGGTTGGCCTAACATTTTCCCCACAGAGTGTGGATAGTCCGGAGTTGAGCCAAATGGAGGCCTCTCCCGCCCTTAAGAGGAGAGGGGAGAGGGGAGTAGAGCAGCCTTCCAGAAAGGATAGCTTTGCTGAGTTTCAGCCTAATATCCTGGAGCTATTCCTAGGTAGATTGTGGTCAGTGGAATTATGCTTTTATCAGGCTGCTGGGAGTTTCAATAAAATCTTTATGGCCGGGAAAGTTCTCTTTATGGAAATCAGATTATTGAAGTGCCTGCTGGGGGGAGGGCCTCACCAGCTTGCCTTTCTCCCCACCATCTCCCTCCTCCCCTTCAGGATGGCTTCTCCATCCAGCCACTTCTTTCCCCTCCCCATAGGCCCCAAGCTCCCAGGAAAACTTGAGCTGCTTGCTCAAGTGGGCCTTGGCAGGTCGTGGGGCACCAAGGATGCATGATAGGTGCTGACAGGGCTGCTGCAGAGTTGCCCCTGCCGGTTGCCCTGCCATCCTCCTCTTGAGGAGCCCTGGGCCGAGCCATTTCTGACTAAGCTTTCTTCTGCTCCTGGCTCTCTGTGTCAGCGGCTCCTAGGCCTGGCATTGCCACATTGCTTTGCTCTCCTGCACATCTCACTGTGCACTGCCCTGTCCATCTGTCTTCAGAGCCATCCTGCTGTGCATCTTATGAATTTAGAGCTTCACCTGAGGGGGTGCTGTTCCAGCTTGACAGGGAATTTCTTTGGAGAGCACTGCCCTGTGCTTCTTCAGCCTTGGAAACGGAGGATCAACTAGGGTTGTGGCCCTCCACGTTCTCTACCAAGAAACCACTTGCATAGGAGGGTCTGACCTTGGAAGTTTTCCTGGTGGCTTTCCAGGAGGTTTTAATTTTGAAAAAGGAAAAGTAGGCTTTTAGAAGCTCCCTGAAATTCCGTGCTTTTGCTTGCCCAACTTTTCCTACCTCCAGACCACCTTGCCCCAGTATCATTTTCCATTGTGTACAGGTGGTTCAAGAGACTCATAGGGCTGGGTTTTAACTTGGTAGTAGAGTGCCTGTCAAGCATGCAGAAGGTCCTGGATTCCGTGTTCAGTACTGAAATCAAAACCAACCAAAGAAGGGGCTGGAGAAATGGATGAGTCAGTAAGAGAACCGCTCCTCTCTCAGAGGCCCTAAGTCTGTTCTCAGCACCTACATTGTGTGAATCAGAACTGCCAGTAACTCTAGATCCCAGAGACAGATCTAGCAACACACACACACACACACACACACACACACACACACACACACACACACACGTGTTTAAAATTTTATTTATTTTTGTTTTATTTTGTTCACTGTTTTTTTGTGTACATGTAAGACTGGGTACTATGTGTGTGCCTGGTGTCTTCAGAGGCTAGAAAAGGGTGTCAGATCCTCTGGAACTGGAGTTACAGCTGCGTATAAGCCATTATCTGGGTACTTGGAATAGATTCCAGTTCTTTTGCAAGAGCAACAAATGCTCTTAACCACTGAGCTATCTTTCCCGATTCTAAAATAAATATTTTTTAAAAATCCAAATCATTGTGTCCTCCGAGGATTGGTTGAAGGAACTGGAAAAGACAAGTTTGAGGTACTTGAATCTTTGTCCTCAGCCTTTTGTCAGGCTGTCAAGGAAGCCAAGGGACATGATCTGTGTGGTCTCAGGACCAGAGTCCTCTGTCAGGATTTTTGCTGTTCCAAAACAGAATCATCCCAATAGCCACCATCTTTGGGCAAGACCATTGTCACACTTTGCAGATGAGGAAGCAGAGGCATAGCCCCCCCAATAGGAAGTGTTGGGGGTTCCTTTTTTTGTTTGTATGTTTTTTTTTTCGAGACAGGGTTTTTCTATGTAGCCCTGGCTGTCCTGGAACTCACTCTGTAGACCAGGCTGGCCTCGAACTCAGAAATCTGCCTGCTGCTGCCTCCCAAGTGCCAGGATTAAAGGCACCACCACCCGGAGGGGTTCCTTTTTAAGACAAGCTACCTGCCATCAAATCTAGCACTGTTGGCACCCTGATGCTTCCTTCCGTCAAGGGACAGATACCAGGTAGGTAGTACTAGGGTTAGCATAGGTGACCTATTAGATACTTTTAAAGCTGGTTATGGTGGCATGTGCCTGTAATCTCAGCATTCAGGAGGCAAGAGCATCATGCATAGGCTACATAGTGAGATCCTAAAGTCTAATAAATCAAATCATCCCAACAGAGGTTCCCAAAGCAGCCCGTCCACCCAGGGGCAGCAGAATCCAAACAGTGTTCATCTCAGCCACTTCCTGGACTCACCTTCCTGGTCTAATCTATCTCGTCCTTCCCTTATCCTCAGGCTTTGGCCTGTAGCTCAGCTTTCTTCTGCCCCTGGCACCAATAGTCATCTGGAGGGTACTCCTCTCCACCCTCAGTACACTTGCCATTGACTGTGGGCTTGGGACCTCAGCCTAGGGAGCTTGTGCCATATTCCATTCAGCTTTCCATGTAGCTTGCACTTGTGATACAGACAGTGATGAAAACCTTCCTTGAATGTTTTAGAGCTGTTGAAGGATGGATGGGCAGGGCCAATTGCTAAGGTTTGGTTCGGGGCTTTCAGTGGTAGAGCTCCTTTTAGCAGTTCCATTGACTTACATATTTATTTCCTCATGTGAACCCTTTCTGTCCCCGGGTTTCACAATCACCCTGTTGCCTCTCATCTTAGCTCCTGTCTTTTGTCTTCCCCAACCTGGCTCTGTCTTTCTTTCCCCTTCTGTATCTTGGTCTTCATCTGACATTCTCCTCTTTCTGTTAATTTTTTTTTTTATTCTCGCTTTATCGTTCTCTCTGTATCCCCTCCCCTATTTCTATTCCCTTCCTGTTGCCTCTGGTTTCATCTTTGTCTTCCTTCCCTCGACCCCAGCTTTCTCTGTGTGTGTTTCTTTGTGTCTCCCGACCCCTTTGACTTTCTACCTCAGTCCTCCATCTGTTTTGTTTTAATCCAGGTCCCTTATAATGTTTCCTCCTCTCAAATTTCCCCTCCTCTCCTTATTTCTGTCTTTCAGTCTCAAATGCCCCAGCCCCTCCCTCAGAGCCGCACCTCTTTTTTTCCTCTGAACCAGGGCCTGTGTAGCCTTCCTCAGCTCTCTAACAATGAACCAACCATCCCTGCTTCCATATCTCTCTAGTCTCAGACAGCAGCTTCTGTGGCCACTGGTAGTGAGGTGGGGCGCTCCATGTGGCCTCTTGACAGGTGCAGGAAACCTGAAGTGAGGAAGCGAGAGCCTCAGCTTCCTTCAGGCCCTAGGTGAAGAGCCCGGTCTTCTCAGAAGCTAAAGGATCCAGGAACCAGCAGAGCCTTCACTGATGATTTGGAAACTCTGACCTTTAAGTTCAGCTCCATCAGGATCTCCCTGTCCACATGCAGAGGACACATATATCTTTGGGTCTGCCATCCACCTTGGAAAGAAGTTCTGTATTGCTGGGATCTAGAGTGTGGGGTGAAAGAAAACATGACCCAGATTTGGCACAGGGCAAGGATAGAGTGTGAGACAAGGATTGAGGTGGGTGGGAAAGCGATATCAAGAGGCAACACTGGAGAGGTAGGCTGACGCAAGCCAAGTAGATCTTGAGGCTACATGGAAGATTCTGAAAGTTGCTAGGCAGGGGAAGGGAGTTGGCAATCTCGCTCATAACTTAGATCCCTGTGGCCTTTGGGCTTCTCCTAGATTATGGGCCAATGAGAGTGGAAGCAGGAGCCCAGGGAGTAGCTGCTGATATGATCCAGATGACTTATGATGGAGCCTTCAACCGGGGCGACAACTGTAGATTGTGAGATACCTTGCTGCTTTCTGGCATGTCAGTCTTCCACAACTGAGCAGGTAGTGACACCTATCATCTCAATAGGAAACATAAACCACAGGACTGTTTGAAGATGAGCTAGCTGTGGGGTGGCAGAGTAGAATTTCAGTTCTAACAATCCAGAGAGAGCCAGCCCTCAATGGCACATCCTGGAGTGGTGGGCAGATGGGCCCTGAGGCTGCCACCCTCATGGAGCTGACTGAGAGTCAGAGTTTAGAAAGGGAAGAGGAGCGGGCTCAAGTAGGGGGTTAGGAGAGTCCCAGGATGAGACGAGCAGGAGAAAGTCTAACAAGAGAGCTGGCTGGGGTGACCCAGAGAGGCAAGAGAGGTAAGGGCAGTAAGGCTAAGGGAAGAGAATATTGCCAAAGTAGCGACAGCCATGGAAGCTAAACTGTACTGGGTGAAAATGTGGTAAGAGCCACATGCAGGTTCCTTTAGCCATGATTCATAAGTAAAGCCATGGTCATAAGTAACTAGGAGCAGGCATGCTTCCACTGTTCTCTACTGAGTCGAGGTCTGGTTCTTTGTCTTTTCTACATACACACACACACACACACACACACACACACACACAAACACACACATGTGCACATGTGCATCTACCCATTCCCCTCACTCCCCACATGTGTATGGTGTGCGCATGTCCTCCCCCTTCACTCCTTTTTGATTCAGTAGGCTGAATTGTAGAGCTCACCTACCCTTTTTCACCCTAATTTCAGGCTCAGAAATATACTGTTCACTGCCCCAATGGAGAAACCTTATCTAGTCTGATAAAACCTGTGTATGTGTCTGGAGCAGCTGAGATCCACATTTCATCCAAGGGGGTGAGCTGGCTGCTGGCCACCTGGGTGCCAGCAAGGGCTAGGCTGGGAGATGGAGGAAGACAGTGAGAGCTGAAACTGCTGCACTGGGTGTGAGGAGCTGGGGAATGGAGAAGGAAAGAAAATGGGGGCATCAGGTAGGGGATCCAGGGATGGGGAAATGGGAATTCAGAAAAGCTGAAATGGCCGAACCAGAACCAGTTTTTGGAGTCACAGGCTTGTGCTGAAATCTCACCTCAGTGGCAGGTAGCATTCCTCGCTGCGCTTCAGTTTGCCCATCTGTAAAATCCATTTGATGATCCCTGCCTCACTGATACTTTCTGTCTTATCATCACTCATGATTCTTACCGGGACACAGCTGGTGTCGGGAGAAATCCAGGCAGCTTCCTAGACACTTTGCCGAGCTAAAGAAGCGGCCACGCTGGGCCCTGGGGTCCTAGAGCCCCGCAGGTGCTGCTTGCCTTCCTGCAACTGTTTAGGGAGTCAGAGGCTAGTCGTGGGATGCAGTAAAGATGTCTTGAACAGGCATCAAAGGATGTCCATCTGGCCCCAAGCTTCACAGCTTCTGAAGCAGCATTTGCTTTGCTCAGAGACATTCTACAAAAAGGAAAGTAGCCCAGCCTCAGAGGCTGGAACTCCACCCATGAGGGCCACCTCCCAGGGCTGCACACCAAAGCCCATCCATTTTCAGGCCAGACTCTGGTGAGCCGCAAGCACAGCTTTGCACAGACACCTCTGGCCAGCTGCACACCACATGCTGCCTGGCTTTGTGGCTGGTGGGGGGAGACACTTCAGATGCCCCAAGAGGGCAAGCAGGCTTACCAGGCCTAAAAACCTCAGATTCAGGAGCTTGATGTCAAGGTTAGTCCCGCTTTCAGGCTTCAGATTGTCCTTACCTAGCTTCCACTGATGACCCTGGAACTGCTGCAACCCCCAGTCTATGTGTGCCCTTTGTGCCTACCCCCACTGCTGCCCTAATCCATCCACCTTCCCTGTCAGTGGGGTTCAGTTAAAGATCTACTAGAGAGGAGATGGATGATAGAAAAGAATCAATCATGATGACCCTGGGGTAGGAGGAAATGGAGAAATGAGACACACTCTTCAGGTCAGGAGGGGGTGCCACCTCCGCCTGATTGGCAGGACAGGAAATTGGGCCTTGGACAATGTAGAAGGCAAGCCAAAAGGGTGCAGGGGCTCTTTCAGGGGCAGTGGGCCAAGAGGCGGCAGTGGAAGATCGTCTGGATGCAATCAAGCCTGCTATGACCTCATGGGGAGAAGGGGGAGCCCTAGGACACAGGACTTTGGGCTTCAGTCTCCCCAATAGGGGAGGGAGAGGAGCCATATGGAGCAGTTGGTGGCATGAGTGGGAAATGTGAAGATAGGGGCATGAAACAGGGCTGGAAGCCAGAGGGGCAGCCGTAGGAGAGCTGCCATTGTCAGCTAACTTGGACTCAAAGCCTGTGGGAGAAGGAGTATGAGAGTGTTGCTGGGAAGAGCTCACACTCTGAGCAACCTATGAGCTCTGAGGGCAGCTATTTCTTGGAAAGGTAGGGCAGCAGCAGTTTGACCAAGTCTGGCCTGGTGAGTGCTGACTTGTGTTCATAAGGAGAGGTTGGTAGGCCAGGTAACTGACCAGAACTGCCCAACATGGGTAGAGTCCACAAAGAAAGGCAGTGAAGGTCCCATGAGGAGCTGGAAAAGTACCAGAGCACCATGGTCTGCAGAAGAGAAAACAGGATTGTCTGGTCTTGGCTCTGAACACTGTCCTGTGTGGAGTGAGGACCTAGTGTCTGGAGGAAAGCTGCAGGGCCACAGAGTGACTCAGACTAAACAAGGTTTCTTCCCAGCCATCCAAGAATGACCTTGAGAAGGGTAGTAGTGAGCTCCTTGTTACTAGAGGCACGTGACAAAGGCTGCCGGTCACTCTTTGGGCATTCAGAATAGATTAGATGTGCCACCACCATGCGGCCCAGGGAACTGGCACTTGCTCCTCCTGGTGAGTGACTGACTTGAATATGATCCTCTCAGACTTTGTCTGCTAGGGATTGTGCGAGCATTTCCACATGCAACTGCCTGGTCTGTTCTTTCACCATTGATTGGTCCCACAGGCCCCAGCGTTCCACACAATCTCAGCATCTCACCTTGCTGAATATAACATACATCTTTAATAGTACATTTAAAAATTCCACATGCCTCTTAACAGCTTCATACGAGGCTTGACTCATGGAACAGTGATTGGTTCCAAGTTCATGGGCAGTTGAAGGGATTCCCAAAGATTGTCATGACTGCCTGTAATTGAACCTTGTAGGCTGAGTTGAGACACTAACCCAGTAAGGCAGGGAGGGCTATATTTGGTATAGAAAATGCCATGAAACACAGGCTATTGTCTCATGGAAGGTACAGTGTGGAAGCCAGACCCAAAGGATCATTTCGTAGAAACTTGGGACTTCTAGTCCTACCTCGAAACAGGCCAAGTCACTCTCGGTGTGGCTTTTATGCCTCAACCACAGATTTGTGACAACCATTGGATTTCTGCTGAGAGTTAGAACCTGCCACTCATTTTCCCACAGCCTCCCACCCCACCCAATGTTCTCAGTTCAAGAGTCAAATCATTTATGCAGCCCTACAGGATCCAGACTGGGTGCTGTCCTGGCCTCTCTTTCTACCAGCCACTCCTCTTATGGCTCTTGGAAATTGTGGCTATTCCCCAAGAATCTCTTCAAAGTCTGCTCCCTGGCAGCTTTGTTTGCCCTCAGTGTTTGACAGCAGGGAGCAGCGGCCCTAGGCAGTCAAGAACAATAAGTGTCCTTTGATGCTACAGTCCCCTTGTAGGCCTTTGGGTTCAGAAACTGTAGGTTCTACAGGTGTTACAGATCTTGTGTATAAATTTAAAAGCATTTTTTTTTTTGGTCCTTGATAGCTGTCAGTGTTACAGCTTTGTGTTGGCATAAGGAGTCAGGGTCTCTTAGCCCTTAGAATCTGTCAGTGTTTACGACTTGGTCCAAGGTCTGGGATCTGTGGTCCTGAAGAGCTGACAGTTCTCTGGAACTCTTCTGGTGGCCTGGGTCTTTGTTTTCTCTTCTCTGCCTTGAACTCATAGCAATCTCCCTACCTCGGCTTCTCAAACGCAAGTATTACAGGCAAGTGAGTTTTGTATTTGTACCAAGCACAACATCATTGTAGTATTTGTTATGCCAATCTCTTCTGGATTTCCCAGAGAGGAGTGTTCCCTTTGGTCTAGGTGGGCATGGTTTCAGGGTTGTTCAGAGTTCATCTAAGACTGTGACTTCAAGAAGCCTGCAATCAATGGCTTCAAACATCCTTGGCTGTGTTTCAGCAGCTTAGGTAACCAGCTACAGTCCTTTGTAGTTTTCTCAAGCTGTCTGTGGACTGTTTGAATCGGCCAGTGTTGGCATAAGGGTAGCATGGCTGGCTATTTGCCTGATGATCCTTTTTTACTTAAGGCAGCCAGAGCAATAAGGATGAGCCTGACAGCTGCTAATTCTGAAATCAAATTGCTCCATTCCCCAACACAGTTGCTTTTTTTTTTCACAGAAAGTTGAATATCAGAGGAAATTCTCTGGTGGATATGATGGACAAGCTGGATATGATGACACATGCCTGTAATACCAGCATTTAGAGGATGAGGCAGGAGGATTTCTGTGAGTTCAAGGCCAGTCTGTATTACATAAGAAAAGGAAATATTGTCTTGGACTCTTACCTGCTTCCTTCCCACCAAAAGAGTGCATATATTAAGAACGTAAAGATTTTTAAAAGATTTATGTTCTACGTTTGTGTGTTTGTGTGTTTTTGTGTTTGTGTGTGTGTGTATATGTGTGTGTGTGTGTCTGTGTGTAAGTGTAAGTGTATAAGTGTCCATGGAGGCCAGAAGGTGTCAGATTCCCTGGCTTGGTTGTTAACCATGAAGATGGGTATTGGGAACAGAGAGCTCTTGTCCTCTGCAGGAGCAGCAAATGTTCCTGACTTCTGAGCCACCTCTCCTGCCCCGACTTAAAGATCTTATTAACACTACTTGTGATGTTAACAGGCGTTTAACAGCACCTGCATGATTCCACATTAAGCAATACACTCCCATTTGTCTCACTTCTCTGCTACCTGGCCTCCCCTTGACCCCACCAAGGACATTTTTTTGCTTCTGTGCTTTTGTACTACTAGCTTACCTGTTTCTTGGGAACACTCTTTCTACAGAATCCAAGATAAACTCTAATCTTACTTCCTCTATCTCTGCCCCAACTCTGTCCTGCTAGAAAGGCCCTTTCCCTACCCACATCATATCAAACACTGCCTCTATTGACCCATCTCACCTATACTTCCTACCCTCCCTGACTGGCTTTCCTATTCCCTTATCACTTCTAATCATGTGGCACATATTTATTCTTGTGTAGCTTTTATCACACAAGGTATATTCTGTTCTTCTGCTTTTCCTTAGTACTTAGGGTTCTTGGCATGAAATAGGTGCTCAATATGTGCTTACTGAACACACACACATGAACACACACACACACATACACACACACACACACACACACACACACACACACACACACACACATGAAATACTGTGAACTCCCACGAGGCCACAAAACCAGCATGGAGAGCCAACTGCCTCTATCCCAGCACTTTGAGCTTCCCTGTTTTCTAATGTGACTAGCTGTTCTGCTGGATGCTGGGTATATCTGGATTCTACTCTGAGGAGCTCCCTCGCCACCTTAGCTGGCTTTTTAGAGACTCAGTTTGAAAGCAACTTCTATCACCTCTCAGAGTCCATTAACCTTTGTATCAGACTCTTCAATAAATGTTTTATTGAAAGAAAAAAAAAGAGTGGTATATTTCTTTCAGGAGGCTGAGGCAGGAAGACCACAAGTTTCCCCCAAGCTCTATGGGGCTCCTACGGTGGTAGGCCTGATCAAATCTGTAGTAGGAGAATTTTAAGAATAATTGATCTGCACTTTCCTAAAAAAGGCCCTTAAGGATTTGATGTTGCAGTCTGAAGTCTTTCAGTTGACCATACTTAGCCAAAAGGCCCAAAAGCAATACTTGTCTTGAGCTTCTTTTTTTTTTTAAAAAAAAAGATTTATTTATTTTATATATGTGAGTACACTGTAGCTGACTTCAGACACACCAGAAGAGGGCATCAGATCCCATTACAGATGGTTGTGAGCCACCATGTGGGTGCTGGGAATTGAACTCAGGGCCTCTGGAAGAGCAGCCAGTGCTCTTAACCTCTGAGTCATCTCTCCAGCCCATGTCTTGAACTTCTTAATAACTGTTGAATGGAATTAAAATTTGCACTAAACATTGAAAATAGCATAGCTCGGTCCCCAACATGTCTGCAGGCTTCCTGAGCATGCACAAATCTTCTGCCTGGGACCTCGGTGTGCTGTAAGTCTTCAATGATTGGCCAGGGCAAGGTGTCCAGGAAGTTGCAGGAAGAACCTGCAAGTACTCAGGGTTCCAAGGGCAGGTTTTTAAAAAATTATTATTAAGTGTGTTCTTTATTTACATTCCAAATGTTATCCCATTTCCTGGTTTCCCCTCCAGAAACCCCTATCCCATCCCCTCTGTTTCTATGATGGTGTTTCCCCACCCACCCCCTGATTCCTGCTTCCCTGCCCTGGCACTCCCCTACACTGGGGCATTGAGCCTTCCCAGGACCAAGGGCCTCCCCTCTCATTGATGACCGACAAGGCCATCTTCTGCTACATATGCATCTGGAGCCATGGGTCCCTCCATATGTATTCTTTGGTTGGTGGTTTACGCCCTGGAAACTCTGGGGGGTGGGTCTGGTTGATTGATATTGTTGTTCTTCCTATGGGGTTGCAAACCCCCTCAGCTCCTTCAGTCCTTTCTCTAACTCTTTCATTAGGGACCCATGCTCAGTTCAGTGGTTGACTGTGAGCATCCACCTCTGTATTTGTCAGGCTCTGACAGAGTCTCTCAGGAGATAGCTAAATCAGGCTCCTGTCAACAAGCACTTCTGTATATGGGATGTATATGACTGTATATGGGATAGATCCCCAGGGTGGGGCAGTCTCTGGACAGCCTTTCCTTCAGTCTCTACTACACACTTTGTTTCTGTATTTCCTCCCATGGGTATTTTGTTCCCCCTTCGAAGAAAGACAGAAGTATCTACACTGGTCTTCCTTCTTCTTGAGCTTCATGTGGCCTGTGAATTGTATCTTGGGTATTCCGAGCTTCTGGGCTAATATCCACTTATCTGAGTGTATACCATGTGTGTTCTTTTGTGATTGGGTTACCTCACTCAGGATGATATTTTCTAGTTTCATCCATTTGCCTAAGTATTTCATGAAGTCATTGTTTTTAATAGCTGAGTAGTACTCCATTGTGTAAATGTACCACATTTTCTGTATCCATTTCTATGTTAAAAGACATCTGGATTCTTTCCAGCTTCATAGAGTTAGAAAGAGCAATTTGCAAATTCATTTGGTATAACAAAAACCCAGGATAGCGAAAACTATTCTCAACAATAAAAGAACTTCTGGGAGAATCACCATCCCTGACCTCAAGCTATATTACAGAGCAGTAGTGATAAAAACTGCATGGTATTGGTACAGTGACAGGCAGGTAGATCAATGGAACAGAATTGAAGACCCAGAAATGAATCTACACACCTATGGTTATTTGATCTTTGACAAAGGAGCTAAAGCCACCCAGTGGAAAAAAGACAGTATTTTCAACAAATGGCACTGGCTCAACTGGTGGTTAACATGTAGAAGAATGCAAATCGATCCATTCCTTTCTCCTTGCACAAAGCTCAAGTCCAAGTGGATCAAGGACTTCCACATAAAACCCCACACACTGATACTAATAGAAGAGAAAGTGGGGAAGAGCCTCAAACACATGGGCACAGGGGAAAATTTCCTGAACAGAACACCAATAGCTTATGCTCTAAGATCAAGAATTGACAAAGGGGATCTCATAAAGCTGCAAAGGTTTTGTGAGGCAAAGGACACTGTCAATAGGACAAAATGGCAACCAACAAATTGGGGAAAGATCTTTACCAATCCTATATCTGATAGAGGGCTAATATCCAATATATACAAAGAACTCAAAAAGGTAGACTCCAGAAAACCGAATAACTCTATTAAAAAATGGGGTACAGAGCTAAACAAAGAATTCTCAACTGATAAACACCAAATGGCTAAGAAGCACCTAAAGAAATGTTCAACATCCTTAGTCATCAGGGAAATGCAAATCAAAATAACCCTGAGACTCCACCTCACACCAGTTAGAAAGACTAAGATCAAAAACTCAGGTGACAGCAGATGCTGGAGAGGATGTGGAGAAAGAGGAACACTTCTTCATTGCTGGTGGGATTGCAAGCTGATACAACCACTCTAGAAGTCAGCCTTGTGGTTCCTCAGAAAATTGGACATAAGTATTACCTGAAGACACTCCTGGGCATACACCCAAAAGATGCTCCAACATATAACATGAACGGCACATGGTCCACTATGTTCATAGTGTTTTTTGCCTTTTTTCTTTATGTCTATGCTCATAGTACCAAGGACAGAGCCTAGCACCTTGAGCCTCGTAATTAGCAACAGCTGGAGGAGTATAATATTACACACCTGAAATTTTAGCACTTGGGAAGTTGAGGCAGGAGGATTTGAAGTTACATAGCAACCTCGTCTATGTAGCAAGAAACTGTCTTACAAAAGCATCAGGAACCCCTAGATGAATGAATTCATGGCTCCCCCAAGTTCACTCAATGTCTGCTCCTTACACAACTCAGCCAAATGGAACAAGTC